>NC_036856.1:34888741-34912934 GCF_002910315.2 Salvelinus sp. IW2-2015 | reverse complement strand
GAGCTGGGACCACAGTCTCAAAGAAAAACCATTAGTAACACACTATGCCGTCATGGATTAAAATACTCAGCGCACGCAAGGTCCCCCTGCTCAAGCCAGGGCATTCCAGGCCCGTCTGAAGTTGCCAATGACCATCTGGATGATCCAGAGGAAGAATGGAGAAGGTCATGTGGTCTGATGAGACAAAAATTTAGCTTTTTGGTCTAAACTCCACTCGACGTGTTTGGAGGAAGAAGAAGGATGAGTACAACCCAAGAACACCATCCCAACCGTGAAGCGTGGAGGTGGAAACATCATTCTTTGGGGATGCTTTTCTGCAAAGGGGACAGACGACTGCACCGTATTGAGGGAGGATGGATGGGGCCATGTATCGCGAGATCTTGGCCAACGACCCCTTCCCTCAGTAAGAGCATTGAAGATGGGTCGTGGCTGGGTCTTCCAGCATGACAACGACCCGAAACCACACAGCCAGGAAACTAAGAGTGGCTCCGTAAGAAGCATCTCAAGGTCCTGGAGTGGCCTAGCCAGTCTCCAGACCTGAACCCAATAGAAAATCTTTGGAGGGCGCTGAAAGTCCGTATTGCCCAGCGACAGCCCCGAAACCTGAAGGATCTGGAGAAGGTCTGTATGGAGGAGTGGGCCAAAATCCCTGCTGCAGTGTGTGCAAACCTGGTCAAGAACTCCAGGAAACGTATGATCTCTGTAATTGCAAACAAAGGTTTCTGTACCAAATCTTAAGTTCTGCTTTTCTGATGTATCAATACTTATGTCATGCAATAAAATGCAAATTAATTACTTAAAAATCATACAATGTGATTTTCTGGATTTTTGTTTTAGATTCCGTGTCTCACAGTTGAAGTGTACCTATGATAAATATTACAGACCTCTACATGCTTTGTAAGTAGAAAACCTGCAAAATCGGCAGTGTATCAAATACTTGTTCTCCCCACTGTATATTAAAAAATGTCCTCCAATAATCGGTATCGGCGTTGAAAAATCAGAATCGGTCAACCTCTAATTGACAGTAATCAGTGGTGGACAGTAATCAGGTGGAGAGTAATCACTGGTGACAGTAATCAGTGGTGGACAGTAATCACTGGTTGACATTAATCAGTGGTGGGACAGTATTCACGGTTGACAGTAATCAGGTGGACAGTAATGAGTGGTGGAGAGTAATCAGGGTTGACAGTAATCAGTGGTGGACAGCATTACACAGTCTCAGCCCAGGTACAGTGTGATGTTAGACAGTACTGAGTAGGGATGGGCACAGTTATTGTGATATTATATAATAGTGTAATTATTTCAAATGCCCATCCCTAGTACTGAGAGAGGCATTATCTAGAAGGCATGGTGATGGATACTTCCTTTGTGGAATTACTAGAGGTGCATGGATAAACTGGAGTGTGTGTCTGTCTGTCTCCAGAGCATCCACTGCACCCAATGTCATACTGTCTACAGACTGACAGCAGTTGATAACACAGGGAGGAAAACAGTCACAGAGGTGTCACACACGGAAAACATACTCAGCAGGCACATGGACGTATGCACAGACACAGCACACAGACACAGATCAACACGTGTCAGGAAAAAAAACTACACTGCTGGTGTAGTAAGTGCTTACATCACTCATCACTGTACAAGCCTGTAATCAAACCTATCTTCTGGGAGAAACAGATCCTTCAGGCTACACTCTGAGACTGGAGAAAAGGAAACGTCCCTCGTATGGTCCCAAGCAGTGTACTGGTAGGTCCCAAAGTAGTATAACTGGTAGGTCCCAAGTAGTGTACTGGTAGGTCCCAAGTAGCTGTACTGGTAGGTCCCAAGTAGTGTACTGGTAGTCCCAAGCAGTGTACGGTAGGTCCCAAGTAGTGTAACTGGTAGGTCCCAACAGATGTACTGGCAGGTCCAAGTAGTGTACTGGTAGGTCCCAAGAGTGTACTACAGTAGGTCCCAAGCAGTGTACGGTAGGTCCCAAGTAGTACTGGTAGGTCCCAAGCAGTGTACTGGCAGGTCCCAAGTAGTGTACTGAGGTCCCAAGCAGTGTACTGGTACAGGTAGGTCCCAAGCAGATGTTACTGGTAGGTCCCAAAGTACAGTGAGTACTGGCAGGTCCCAAGTAGTGTACTGCAGGTCCCAAGTAGTGTACGGTAGGTCCCAAGTACTTACTGGGCAGTCCCAAGTAACATCCCATGGCACTTGTCGTAAGAGTAGGGGTGTTAACCCCGGTGTCCTGGCTAAATTCCCAATCTTGCCCTCAAACCATCACGGTCACCTATTAATCCCCAGTTTATAATTGGCTCATTCATCCCCCTCCTCTCCCCTGTAACTATTCCCCAGGCTCTTGCTGTAAATGAGAACGTGTTCTCAGTCAACTTACCTGGTAAAATAATGGATACATTTTTTWAAAATGTAATAAGTCGGGATGATTTAGCTGTATCATTGTGGAAGGATGTATAAGCCACACTTCTGATTGGACTTCCTGATTGCTTTGGATAGGAAGTGAAGGCTTAGTGCAGGGGCCTGTGACCATCTGCATGTCATGGGACTTTGGCATCACATCAGTCAGTCACTACTTCACTCACACAGTGAGTCATGCGTCTGTCTGTGCTGTGGCATCCTTTTTTTATATCACAATTGAAAAGTGGGTGGGTTTTCATTTTTCCAACACACAAGAATACATTTCTTTGCAAAGTATGAAATAATTATCAGATACCTTGTCTTGTCTGGGTCAAGCGTAGTATTCGGCATGTGATGATGTAAAGGCTTGGGGATTGTACCAATTCTATATCTAAACTGATCTGAGTGGCTGTATGAATAGAGCACCAGAAAATCCAATAGCTTATTGCAGTGCCAGAATAGGTGCAAAAAAGCACCACTTATAGAGGTTGACCTTTGAGAACACATTGGGCAGGTTAGGGTTACAAGAGATAGGAGGAAGTAAAGATTACCTGTTTGAAATACCCAAGTGCTTTCTACAGTCTGCCCATGCCAATAATGTGTTGTWCATATTGTATTGAAGGTTTTACTGTTATCACACATGTTGAACCTGATTCACAAACATAAGATTCTTCAGAGGTAAAGGACAGCTTAACTGAGCTTCAATCTGAAACCATAGGGAGTCCTGTCTGTTCATTTTAATTCCACTTCGTAACACAACAAAATGTGTAAAAAGGGGTGTGAATACTTTCTAAAGGCTATATATGTATATAATGGCTATATAGGCTATATGTATATGAGGAACCTTATATCTGCCCAACCCAGTCACATTGGAGTTTCATATGCTCAGTGGCAGAAAGGTGAGTTTAAGGAAGGTGATATCTTTTTTCAGAGCTAAGAGCATTTCTTTCCCCTTTTGATTACGTTCGGTAAACACYTAATATTCTGGCAAGTTATATTTAACCGATGTTATCCTCTTAAATGTAAGTTAACCCTTAAAGAAACAATTGCATGTTGCTGCGACATCCTAAAAATGACATCATCATCATGTTGTATCATGACAGGGTTAAGGTCCTTGCTCAATGGCACATCAACAGATTTCTCACCTAGTCGGCTCGGGGATTCAAACCGGCAACCTTTCGGTTACTGGCCCAACGTTCTGAACCGCTAGGTTACCTGCTGTCCTATTGCTATACAAACCCTAGCCAAACCTACATTACCCAGAGACAATAAAGTGCTGTAGCTATCCAGGAGGGTAGGCAATCCCGTTGCCCCACACCATCCAAACAGAGTTGATATAGAGCTTACTGTTTACTTAATAAGGGTGTAGTAGTAGTGCATTTCTGATGCCCTACAGTATACTTCCCAAGCCTTATCCCCAATAACCTTATGTAATTCTTTTAATAACATTATTTATCACTAATACGGTAATTATTGGACTGAGTTGTGTGTTTGTGTGTGTGTACGTCCTGTTGTTTTCATCATGGGTCAGAGCGAGCCCCGTTTGTTTTGATCTTAAAGTAAGTGTTTTGCCACGTTTAATGTACTTAATCTCTGTGAACTGGAAAGAGAGAGAGAGTAAGAGAGGATGTTAATGGCTACTATTGTTTTTGCAATGTGGCGAGGTGAGATGGGTTTGTATGAGGAGGCTGCTCAGGCTGCCTGAGCTTAGAACTCCCACCCGTATACCGCCCCGGCCCGATGGACCTGTTCTATCTTACCACAAAGGAATACAGCAGTACACTGACCTGAGGACAATGATGTAATCAACCATAGAGTGCATACTCATCTGGCATGCTATCACAACACACACATCACTGCATCCTGCTCTTACACAGGTCGCAAACATGCATCTGTGGCCCCAGGCTGGTTTCCTGAATCAGATGGTGTCTTTTAAATCAAATCAATTCAAAATTGTATTGGTCACATACACATATTTAGCAGATGTATTGTGGGTGTAGCGAAATGCTTCTGTTCCTAGCTCCAACAGTGCAGTAATATCTAACAATTCACAACAATACACACAAACATAAAAGTAAAATAATGGAATTAACAAATAGATAAATATTAGATTGAGTATAGAAAACAGTATATACATATGAGATGAGTAAAGCAGTATGTAAACATTATTAAAGTGACTGGTGTTCCATTATTAAGTGGCCAGTGATTCCAAGTCTATGTCATAGGGCAGCAGCCTCTAAGGTGCAGGTTTTGGAACCGAGTGGAAAGCCGGCTAGTGATGGCTTTTTAACAGTCCGATGGCCTTGAGATAAAAGCTGTTTTTCAGTCTCTCGGTCCCAGCTTTGATTGCACCTGTACTGATCTCGCCTTCTGGATGATAGCGGGGTGAAAGGCAGTGGCTCGGGTGGTTGTTGTCCTTGATGATCTTTTTGGCCTTCCTGTGACATCGGGTGCTGTAGGTGTCATGGAGGGCAGGTAGTTTTTCCCCCAGTGAGGCGTTGGGCAGACCGCACCACCCTCTGGAGGGCCCTGTGGTTGCAGGCGGTGCAGTTGCCGTACCAGGCGGTGATGCAGCCCGACAGGATGCTCTCAATTGTGCATCTGTAAAAGTTTGAGGGTTTTAGGTGACAAGCCACATTTCTTCAGCCTCCTGAGGTTGTAGAGGCACTGTGGTCCGTCGATGTGGATAGGGGTGTGCTCCCTCTGCTGTTTCCTGAAGTCCACGATCAGCTCCTTCGTTTTGTTGACATTGAGTGAGAGGTTGCTTGCCTGACACACCACACTCGAGGGCCCTCACCTCCTCCCTGTAGGCTGTCTCGTCATTGTTGGTAATCAGGCCTACTACTGTGTCATCTGCAAACTTGATGATTGAGTTGGAGACATGCACGGTCACGCAGTCATGGGTGAACAGGGAGTACAGGAGGGGTCTGAGCACGCACCCTTGTGGGGCCCCTGTGTTGATGATTTGATGGCCTTGTGTGTGTGTGTGCATCAGAAGACCCCTCCTCTTTGCGGAGCCTCCTGCAGTGACAGGTCACAGAGTCACCGCTCACTTCCCCAACTCCCCCTCTCCTCCCTCTCCTTCCCTTGGAAACCTTGAGACTTTCCAGAAACATGATCTCTCTCCAGGGACTTTTTGTCAAGATCCCTCTCTCTTACCCTCAACCCCTGTTCTGATTGGATAGCAACATCTGTGTTGTCATTTCTTCCCCCCAGTTTTTGTCAGTTATGCCTAGAGTTTCATGATGTGTCACTAACCTGTCCATGACTGGAATCGATGTGTAGTACTTCCTGTTAGAATTAAACTAGAATCACAGCATATCTCAGTCTTGGATGTTTATTATGAAAGCTTGTGAAAGATTTTGCCTTTTTTATCTGTATAAAAACAAATACCGTTTGAAGTCTGAATGTGGCCCTGCTGGTCTCATCATTTCATTGTTCTCTGTGTTCCTGTGCTCTCACATGAATCTTGATGGCACAGAGTACTCACATGAATCTTGATGTCACAGAGTACTCACATGAATCATAATCACAGAGTACTCACATTAATCTTGATGTCACAGGAATAGTCACATGAATCTTGATGTCACAGAGTACTCACATTAATCTTGATGTCACGAGTACTCACATGAATCATAATGTCACAGAGTACTCACATGAATCTTAATGTCACAGAGTACTGCACATGAATCTTAATGTCACAGAGTACTCACATGAATCGTAATGTCACAGAGTACACATGAACAGTGATGTCAAAGAGTACTCACAATGAATCTTAATGTCACAGAGTACTCACATGAATATTAATGTCATAGAGTACTCACATGAATCTTGATGTCACAGAGTACTCACATGAATCTTAATGTCACAGAGTACTCACATGAATATTAATGTCACAGAGTACTCACATGAACCATAATGTCACAGAGTACTCACATGAACAGTAATGTCATTGTTTGGTATGATACAGCAACTTGTGTTTTTACAAGGCAAATTATATTTCATATGTTATCTGTCTCTGTTGACACAATACAAACCAATGATGGAAAGTTGCCATTCCAGACCATCTTCGTGATGTAGTTTAGAGTTTTCTGCAGACCTGAAATTAGAGGAACTTGAATTAGAACAACTTTTATTTCCCATAGGAACGTCATTTGTAGTGTCAGTTGGTTGTACATACAGGGACCAAAATAGAAGCCCAGGCTTCTGTTTTGTTCTGGCCTGTAGATGGAAAGTAATACCACATATAGAATGATAATAATAAATGCCAATGAACTCTTTTATCCAAAGTGACTTACAGTACAGTCATGTGTGCATACATTTGATGTACTGGTGGCCCCAGCAGGAATCAAACCCACGACCCTTGGCGTTGCAAGCGCCATGCTCTACCGACTGAGCCTCGCAGGACCAGTGGAAAGATAGATGTAGTAACTTTGTTAGTAACATTATGTTTTCTATGTATTGTGTTGCAGCTTTGACGTGGAGAATGGCCCATCAGCCAGCTGCAGTCCGTTGGACCCTTCAGCGTCTCCCGGGTCTGGCCTGGTCCTACACACCAACTTCCCTGGACACAACCAGCGCAGAGAGTCCTTCCTCTACCGCTCGGACAGTGACTACGAACTCTCGCCCAAATCCATGTCCCGAAACTCCTCCATCGCATCTGAACTGTAAGTTACCACACACGCACGCACATAGTGCACACACATGCAGCCACATGCACACGCACTCACTTACAAACACTCTTTCTCACACACACACACACACRCACCCACACACACACACACACCATGAAGTGATCTGGTTGTTCTGATCAGTTTGTTTTAGTTACCATTTATCTCAGCATTTTTTCATTGCGACCAAAGAGAACAGACATCATTTTCAGCAAGCCTCTCCCTTATCGAAGGAATTAGGCACTTTACTATGTTTAYTAYGTAGGCTACAGTAAACATCTCATTGTCCTGTTGRTTTTTGTCACACTGCACATTAGCCTATTAAACATATGCATTTTTAAACAGTTTTCTTGTTTTTTATCGAATTCAATAATATATTTCTACCASTGTAGATGCCGTGTTTTTATTTTTAGAATACAGTTCTCGGTGTACAGTAGTGATGGACATTGGTCACAGCAGTTCACGCATTGATGAGCCATTAMATTGGGCAATAGCCAGCCAAAACCCTCATAATAGCTAATCCAGAWACAATGACAAATGCAACAACCCCTACAAGTATGTAAATGCATATAATCCACATAGTAATTCACCCTACAAAAATCCCTGTATTTCTGGCTCTAATTTCTTGGTGTAAATACATTTGAACATTGTGCTTATCGGTCTATAGAATAATTTGCATAATTTAGTGGAATTAAATTGGCCTGTGTGTCTATTTTTATTCTTCAACTGGTAATTGAAGTGCGCCTCCCATTCACCATTCAGGTGCAGGCTACAGGCTATCAGTGCGTCACCCAACACTTTACAATGTGAGCTGGAGGCATTTTGAATAAATGTTTTAACAAGTGTAGCAGGTTGTGAACTCTACAAACAACGTTTCCACTCCGAGAATGAGAATTGTAAATGACTGGAATAAATACATTCATTCAATACATTGGAATAGAAAGGAAGCCATCCACCCATGAGGGGCTATTAGCAAGACAAAAGCCTCTTGCCAAGTTAATGAACATTTTTAGGGACTTGAAATGTATTTATGGATGTTTAATGGATGTTTGCCTACTAATTGCTAATGATACTAATGATAGCTCCTTGTCATTTCAATAAAAACCTAGAACCCACTTGTCTCTGAATTTACTGAAAGACGTGTATTTTACACTCTATCAGTAGGCCTACATTAAGATAAATATCATAAAAGATAAAAACTTACTGAGCATGTCATCCTCAAAGCTCCATGAAGCTCTGCTGCACGGTATGCATATTATCAGTAGATTAGCTGGGACTCAAAGAGTAGCCTACCAAACATGATACTAAGACAATGTATTTCAAAAGAACAGAATAGCGTGTTTTAAAATGTATTTCTCTGTGCTATAGTAGCTGAGGCTATGGTTGCTTCATGTCAACGAAACTCATTAACTTGTTCTGCTCTTCGATAAGGACTACTAGCAATTAAAACGTCCTGGTCTGCGTGGACCTCTGACTTAGGGTATAACAAAATCAAAACATCTGGTCTGTCGTGGACCTCTGATTAGGAGATAACAATCAAAAACATTCTGGTCTGCGTTGGACGCTCTGATAAGGTATAAACAATCAACGTCTGGTAGCTTGCAGTCACGGAGAACTCTCTCAAACGCGTTAATGGTGACTAAACATACCACATCCCAACATTTACAGTACTACGCGATCTGCATGTGAGCTTGAATAGAGCGTATATCAGAGCGAGAGTAGACAATAACACATGCTGTTCCTTGTCCGTAGGCCTATAGCTTTGCATAACACCTGAGTATAAGAAACCAGATATGTCGCGGACCATCAACCTCTGCTGTCTGCATAGGACACTGGACTGCAGTAAGAAGACGTATTAACAAATCAAAACATCTGGTCTGCGTGGACCTCTGATAGGGTTATAAAACAATCAACATCTGGTCTGCATGGACCTCTGATAGGGTATAACAATCAAAACATCGTCTGATGGACCTCTGATAGTATAACAATCAAAACATCTGGTCTGCATGGACCTCTGATAGGGTATAAACATCAAAACACTGGTCTGCATGGACCTCTGATAAGGTATACAATCAAAACATCTTGGACTGCATGGACCTCTGATAGGGTATAACAATCAAACCGTCTGGTCTGCATGGACCTCTGATAGGGTTTTCCAATCAAAACGTCTGGTCTGCATGGACCTCTGTAGGATTATTTGGGAAAGTAAGCAAGCTTCATAAAGTAAGCAAGCTTCATGAAGACGCCCTCAAAGATGCCCATTGGTGGTTTCAACGAGAATTAACGGGAACAATGGCTGACAATAAAATACTATGGCGTGATGCGCTGTAACATGCTGTACCATCCTGCAAGCTGTGCTGCAATATTTATTTTCATTTTTATTTAACCTTTATTTAACTAGGCAAGTCAGTTCAGAACAAATTCTTATTTACAATGACGACCTACCCTGGGCAAACCCTCCCCTAACCTGGACGACGTTGGGCCAGTTGTGTGCCGCCCAATCACTGCCGGTTGTGATACAGCCTGGAATTGAACCAGGGTCTGTAGTGATGTCTCTAGCACTGAGATGCAGAGCCTTAGACCGCTGCGCCACACGAGAGTATGATGCAACTTTTAAAGGAAGAACCACAGTAGGGGTCATTTGTCTGTGGGGTACGTAGAGGTCATTTGGCTGTTCGTCAGTCACAAGATTCCTGTTTGTCCTCAAAGGCTTAACTACAGGCACATTTTAGGGAATTGGGACCTTTGTTACTCATAACTGACACATACTTTCATAATGACTACCTCCCTGGATGTGGTTTAAAGTGACATTCTTTCACCTGGTGTTGAAACAATGGACTGATTGAGCCCATTAAACCTGACGTGTGTATGACACTGTTAACAGTCTTAGGAATGCTTTCTGAATGATGTTCAGGATGTGTCATTAACATGTTTGTGTTTGTGTTTACAGACATGGTGATGACCTGATAGTAACGCCTTTTGCTCAGGTAAATATGATCCCAGCTCACCTGTCCTTTAACCCAGTCGCTAACACACCTACATTCAGAACATCTGTGTCTTCCCATACTTGCTGGTGTAAGTAATGGCTAAAGGTGTTCTCTTTCTGTCCAGGTCCTCGCAAGCCTTCGAAGCGTAAGAAATAACTTCACAGTCCTGACCAATGTCCAATGTGCTTCCAACAAGTAAGTGTCCGGTGTCATTGCTGATATGACTGATTAAGAACACTACCTAATGAATTATACATAAATAAAGGTCAAATACAGTCTCATGTCTGCTGTGGAGGACAATACACAGCAGCTGTAAATGTGTTGTAGTTTGTATCTCAATCCACAAGAGGGCAGTTGCTACCTATTCCACCCACTCTCGGCCTTGTCTTATTGGAGCTTTTCTCTTTGCATTTAAACATTTTCACTGTTCAACGCATCATCAAATGAAATCAAATTTTATTTGTCACATGCGCCAACTACAACTGGTATAGACTTTACTGTGAATTGCTTGACAAAGTGGGGTTGGAACTCGTAAGATGTTGCCCTTCTCAGAGGGGTAGACAGAGGCTGTAGAACACATGAACTCAGAACAGCGTCTTATTATTCTCCTAGGTTTCCACTCCAGATTCCTTCTGCTCCTTGTGTTTTTCTATCTAAGTATAATGATAACGCCAGGAGAGAGGTATTGTTAAACGCATGCTCTCTCTTTATACTCGTGAAAACACTTTAACTACGTCAAGCTATTAGGACACTGTTTGCACTCTTTTTGAAAGAGGTTAGCTGTGGGGTGATGGGAGAAAAACAACCCCATTATCACAGACACAGATCATTCATATTTTAGTCAAATAAAAAAAATACTAAATCTCATTTTAATTGGTGGATGTATATTTATATGAGTAAATTCTATGTGATTTCAACTGCCATTTATGTAAATGATTATGTTGTGCATGTTAAGTCATATTTTTGTTATACGCCTGTCTGAAATGTCCAAAACATAATCCACACATTATTGGCAATGCATGAATCACATTTCTATATGCCTTATGTAGTGCAGAACATCCTCCTCTAGAATCAGACTGGGATTCAGACTGGGAATCAGACTGGGACTCAGACTGGGACTCAGACTGGGACTCAGACTGGGACTCAGACTGGGACTCAGACTGGGACTCAGACTGGGCGTCAGACTCAGACTGGGACTCAGACTGGGACTCAGACTGGGACTCAGACTGGGACTCAGACTGGGACTCAGACTTGAACGCATAGCTTCTCCATTGAGTTGATATTGCAGACTAATATTACAAAACAGAGAACGTGTATTATGTATGCATTTGTATGTAGGGCATCGTTCCTCCTCCATTCAGATATCACATGACGGTGTCTGTATTCTGTCTCTAGCATGCTGTAAAGATACTGGAATACAATCTCTATTCATAAAAAGCTTGTGTTGAACAGCCTGCTGTATTGAAAACCAAAGTCTCCCTGACCTACATTCAGCTCTCACACAAACACACATCATGAACGCACCCTCGCAGGCACACACACACACACACACTTTCAGACACACATACTTGCATGCACACATGTCATGTTTGAATGCTGGAATGCACACAAACACTCACAGACACACATACTTGCATGCTTGCAGGCGCACACACACACTTGCAGACAAACACACGTTCATGCATGCACACACATGCACGGAGCGGCAGGTAGCCTAGTAGTTAGAGTGTTGGGCCGGTAACCGATCAAATCCCGAGCTGACAACAGACTTGCCTAGTAAAATAAAAATAAATGCACGCACGTAAACACACAGATCAGATCAGGCAGGTGTGCTTTGAGAGCAATTCACCTTGTATTCTTCATTTATCTGCTGCCTTTCTTAATCTCTCTCTCTTTCCCCTCCTCTTCTCACTGTAATCCTCATGGACATGTTGGCCTCGTTCTTATTCTCCTCTGTCTTCCTCTCCTCTGTCTTCCTCTCCTCTGTCTCTCCTCTCTTCTGTCTCTCCTCTCCTCTGTCTTCCTCTCTTCTCTTCCTCTCTTCTGTCTACCTCTCCTCTTTCTTCCTCTCCTCTGTCTCTCCTCTCCTCTGTCTCTCCTCTCCTCTGTCTCTCCTCTCCTCTGTCTTCCTCTCCTCTGTCTGCTCTCTCCTCTGCCTCTCCTCTCCTCTCCTCTGTCTCTGCCTCTCCTCCTTGTCACTCCTCTCTTGTTCTCCTCTCCTCTGTCTCTCCATTTAGAGTGACTAACCTATATAGTCTTACAGATGTGGTTGGGCCATATCATTAATGTTACGATGTGACGTAGCCTATCAAAATGTATTGTCATACTCATACTTATTTCTCCTGTTTCCTCACCCCCCCCCCCCCCCCCCCCCCCCCCCCTGGAGGTCCCCTGCGCCACTCAGCCTCCCATCACAGAAGTCTGTCTGCCAGGTAACCACAATGCACTCACTCTCTCCTGCAATGCACCTGGTGTCCCTAAGACATTGACGTTAGTTTGTCTTTACATATGTTTTCCTGCTTAAGAATCTTAAGACAATGTATCAAGTCAAGACATCTCTCCCGGTCTCTCTTCTCTTTCAATCTCTCCCTTCTGTGTCTCCTCATCCGTTTGTCCCTCTCTCTTCTCTCTATCTCTCCCTTTGTCTCTCTCCTCCTCATCCTGTCCCTTCTCTCCTCTCTCCTCCTCCGTCTGTCCCTCTCAATTCAATTCAATTCAATTCAAGGGCTTTATTGCATGGGAAACATGTGTTAACATTGCCAAGCAAGTGAGTAAGATAATACACAAAAGTGAAATAAACAATACACTTAACAGTAAACTATTACACATACAATGTAATGTTAAAGCACACAAGTTAAAATAAATAAGCAAAATATGGGTGGTATTTACATATGGTGTCTTTTGTTCTTCACGGGTTTGCCTTTTCTCGTGGCCAACAGGTCACAAATGCTTGCTGCATGGTGGATGGCACACATCTGTGGTATTTCACCCGAGCTAGATTGAGAGTATCAGAAATTGGATTGTGTTTTCAAATTCTTTGTGTGGATCTGTGTTATTGAGGGATATATTTGTCTCTCTAGTCTATGGTCATACTTGGCAGGCAGGTTAGGAGAAGTGCTCTCTCCTTCCTCTTCTTGCTTTCTTCTCTACAACTTGATCTGAGCTAACCACTTTCGGGTGGTTTTTACGGTGACCCTTTTTGGTTTTTTTTTTATACTCATTTCCCTCCTTTTCTTTGGTTCTCGCGGTTTTCTCTTTCGTGCCGAGCCAATCTGCCTTGCCTCCGTGCTTCTTAGACGAGTTTCCCTCGTCTCATGTGTCTTCTCCATATGTTAGTTTTTGGGCACTCTCTAATAAATGCAGTTGATCCGTTGCTTGTGGTCCCGCTGTAGAGGTTCTTGTGATCTTTCGATATCTTTTCGTCTTAGTTATCCGCTCAGAGGGTTGTCTGCCTTGGGCAAGATCTGTGGGCAAATAGTCGTCACAGTGTTTATTCTGCCGTCTGTACTATTTCCTTACACTTCCTGAATTTTTGGCATGTGTTTTTATTTTATTTAATTTTAGGTGGGTGGTACAAGTCCCATTGTAAGTAAGAACTTTAATAAAAGGCATGTAAAAGTGAAAAGTCATAATATTTTCGGGTAAATCTAAGTATTGATTTTATATTCTTGTATAAAGTAAAAGGTCTAATGATTTCATAATTCTTATAAGCATAAGCGAAAGCATATGTTTGTTTTTTTATTTACGATAACATGGGTGAACAGATCATTTACAACAAGCCGTGTTTAGTAGGTCTGAAATACAGGGTAGGGATGATGGTCTCATTATAGTGGGGAATCAGACATTTCTTGTCCGGTAAGCATTCAAAATGTAAGAGTACTTTTGGGTGTCAGGGAAATTGTCTGGAGTAAAACAGTATAATAATTCTTTCGGAATGATGAAGTAAGTCTATTATACTACTACTGTTACCCTATATGATAAATACTATTAAACACATATCTATACGTACTCTACTATCATACTACTATTATGTATGTCTGTTGCCGTGGAGATAATAATGGCATGGTTTTTCTTCCAAATTATATTATAGATTATTCATTCATGAATTTAAGAAGTAATGTCTGGATTGGGAATTATAAAAGACGAATCTGGGAGTGGTTACACACACCATTACCTACGTGAGTGATTGACAGTTTGATTTTCTTTACTATTGTTTTCTCTGTTGTTGCAATGATTATTTAGAGCTTTCGATAATTCATTAACCAGCTTTCCTTCCTCTCTCTGTTCTCTCTCCCTCTGTCTCTTTCTTCCTAACTGTAGAGTTAAGTGGTGATGAGGATTCAAGGAATCTCGGATATTCTTATCTATGATGTTCTCGAACTCTGATTCGACTGTTGGGTTCTTAGGTTGCAGTGGGAAGGGGAATGCTAATTCAATTTCAATTGACAAGGCTTGTGTTGAGATCACAGAAGGGCAAAGGACGCCATTGGAAGGGTGGGGAAGGATGGACGTGTATTAAAAGGGGTTGTGAGGAAATAACGTAAGTTATTGTTTCCTGTGTAGGCTTAAGATGTTTTGTCTCTTCTCTCTCTCTCGTCTCTTCTGCTTCTCTCTTCTTCCTTTTCCTTTTTCCTCTTTCTTCTCTTCTTTCTCTCTTTCTGTTTTCTCTGGTCTCTGTCTCTGTCTTGTTCTGTTTCTGTCTCTGTATGCTGTTCGCTCTGTCTCTGTATGTTTTCTCTGTTCTGATCTGTTCTGTTGGTTCTCTTGTTCTGTCTGTCTTGTCTTGTCCG
Organism: Salvelinus sp. IW2-2015; assembly: GCF_002910315.2. Taxonomy (NCBI): domain Eukaryota; kingdom Metazoa; phylum Chordata; class Actinopteri; order Salmoniformes; family Salmonidae; genus Salvelinus; species Salvelinus sp. IW2-2015. The sequence goes on along the minus strand of NC_036856.1, from coordinate 34,898,090 downwards.
CGTCCCTCTACTCCTAACCTCACCCCACCACTCTCCCCTCTCATTTGTCAAATGCGTGGCTGGCTTTCCCTGGCTCTGCACCTCAGTGTTAGTAACCACCCCCAAGCCTGTTTTAGTCTGACTGCTCTGATGGGGAGTACCAGTGAAACCCCCACTTCTGTCTACTGAAAACATCTTATGTGAATCTGCTCATTGTATTGGAAGCCATTATTAATGGGTAGAGACTTGGGGTGTGTGTGTGTGTGTGTGTGTGTGTGTGTGTGTTGTGTGTGTGTGTTGTGTGTGTGTGTGTGTGGTGTGTGTGTGTGTGTGTGTGTGTGTGTGTCCGTTGCGTGCGTCGTGCGTAGCGTGGTGGGTGGCGTGCGTGGTCTGCGTGCGTGCGGTGCGCGTGCGTCGCGCGTGCGTGGCGTGCGTGCGTGCGGCGTGCGCTGCGTGCAGTGCGTGCGTGCGTTGCGGTGCGTGCGTGCGTGGTGCGTGCGTGCGTGCGTGGCGTGGCAGTGCGTTGCGTGCGTGCGTGCGTGGTGCGTGCTGCTGCGTTAAGGCCGTGCGTTCGTGGGTGTCGTGCGTGCGTGCGTGCGTGCGTGCGTGCGTTGCGTGCGTGCGTGCGTGCGTGCGTGCGTGCGTGCGTGCGTGCGTGCGTGCGACTATTGGACCACTGGCTGGACAAAGCAACAGTAGCTTTGTGTTTGTTTGCTCCTTCAGCGGACTGGAGAAGAAGAAATGGGATGCAGACAGACAAAGGGCCATTGTCTTTGTGCCCACATCTTATAAACACCTTGATAGACTGGGAACTCCTGACTGTGTCCTTGAGCTTTAAGCTCTCAGCCTACACTACAGCTAGCAACCTGTCTACATGTATGATAGTGTCAGGAGGGCAGGCTGCCATAACGACATGACTGTTTGTCACACACACACATACACTCACAAACACACTCACACACCCTTGGCAAGACAAGACAGAGGATCTCTGAAAAATATGGATTAAACATAGCAGGAGAAATGTGGCTTTTCATTAGTGGTTAGCATCATAATCCAAGATGGCGTAGCAGTCGGACGTGTGTTTGTCTTGTCCCGKCTTGTCCTGTGTAAATAGTAGTTTTCCTCTGTTTTTTTTAGTATATATTTTAATCTCACTTTCTATCTACGAACTGAATATACTTTCCTGCAACCCTTCTTACCCAATGTTGTACGGATCTGCTATTTTTTATACTTTGGAACCGGAACCCCCATCAGAAGCTAGCCAGCTAACTAGCTACTAGCTAGTAGTCAGTTATCCACTGCTAGCGGTCTTCACCGTTAACTCGGACACCAGCCAGCTTCAGCTTGGCCAATACCTGCCAGTCTGCACAGCGTGATATCAACCCAGAGCATATCGGACTGCTTTTTCTCTACCACATCACCGGATTCCTGCCTTAAGCTCTGGACCATTACACCGGATCATCGCAGCTACCTAGCTGCAACCGAGTGGCTGCTGCTGGCTAACGCCTCTGTCCCGAAGCAAGCACCAGCTAGCCTCGAACTAGGCCCATCTCCCAACTAGCCGAAGAGGTCTACCAGCTAATTCTTGGGCTACAATACCTCTTTTGCCAATTGGCCTGGACCCTTTATTGCCGACACGGAGCCCAGCCATCCATTACGACTGGTCTGCAGACATAATCGTCCAAGGTGGTTTCAACAGGCTTTTCCATTGCGATGTCGCCGAAGACCCATCTGCTAGCCCCGGCCTGCTAGCTTTCTGAATCTCCATGTCTCTAGCTCGCCCAGCGTAGTAGTGACTACCGAGCGTCTCCCTGACTCACCTATTGCTGCTCATTGGACCCTATGATCACTCGGCTACACATGCCTCTCCCTAATGTCAATATGCCTTGTCTACTGCTGTTTCGGTTAGTTATTATTGTTTTATTTCACTGTAGAGCCCCCAGCCCCGCCCAACATGCCTTAGATAGCTCTTTTGTCTCACCCCACACATGCGGAGACCTCACCTGGCTTAACTGGTGCCTCCAGAGACACAACCTCTCTCATCGTCACCCAATGCCTAGGTTTACCTCCACTGTACTCACATTCTACCATACCCTGGTCTGTACATTATGCCCTGAATCTATTCTACCACGCCCAGAAATCTGCTCCTTTTACTCTGTTCCCAACGCACAAGACAACCAGTTTTTATTGCCTTTAGCCGTAACCTTATCCTACTCCTCCTCTGTTCCTCTGGTAGGGAGGGTTTGGCCGGTAGGGATATCCTTGTCTCAGTATGTAAAAAAAAAAATGTATGCACTCTACTGTAAGTCGCTCTGGATAAGAGCGTCTGCTCTTGGCCGGTAGGGATATCCTTGTCTCAGTATGTAAAAAATGTAATAAAATGTATGCACTCTACTGTAAGTCGCTCTGGATAAGAGCGTCTGCTAAATGACTAAAATGTAAAAAATGTGATGTAGAGGTTAACCCAGGTCCTGTAGCCCACAGTTCCACTCCTATTCCCCAGGCGCTCTCTTTTGTTGACTTCTGTAACCATTTAAGCCTTGGTTTCATGCATGTTAACATCAGAAGCCTCCTCCCTAAGTTTGTTTTATTCAATGCTTTAGCACACTCCRCCAACCCTGATGTCCTTGCCGTGTCTGAATCCTGGCTTARGAAGGCCACCAAAAATTCTGAAATTTCCATCCCCAACTACAACATTGTCCGACAAGATAGAACTGCCAAAGGGGGCAGAGTTGCAATCTACTGCAGAGATAGCCTGCAGAGTTCTGTCATACTATCCAGGTCTGTGCCCAAACAATTCGAGCTTCTACTTTTAAAAATCCACCTTTCCAGAAATAAGTCTCTCACCGTTGCTGCTTGTCCAGCTGTGCCCTGGGCACCATATGTGAATTGATTGCCCCCCGTCTTTCTTCAGATTTTGTACTGATAGGTGACCTAAACTGGGATATGCTTAACACCCTGGCCATCCTACAATCTGAGCTTGATGCCCTCAAACTCACACAAATTATCAAGGAACCTACCATGTACAACCCTAAATCCGTAACTATAGGCACCCTCATAGATATCATCCTGACCAACTTGCCCTCTAAATACACCACTGCTGTCTTCAACCAGGATCTCAGCGATCACTGCCTCATTGCATGAGTCCGTAATGGGTCCGCGGTCAAATGACCACCCCTCATCACTGTCAAACACTCCCTAAAACACTTCAGCGAGCAGGCCGTTCTAATCGACCTGACTGGGTATCCTGGAAGGATATTGACCTCATCCTGTCAGTAGAGGATGCCTGGTTGCTCTTTAAAAGTGCTTTCCTCACCATCTTAAATAAGTATGCACCATTAAAAAAATGTAGAACTAAGAACATATATAGCCCTTGGTTCACCCCAGACTTGACTGTCCTTGACCAGCACAAAAACAACCTGTGGCGTGCTGCATTAGCATCGAATAGCCCCCGCGATATGCAACTTTTCAGGGAATTCAGGAATCAATATACACAGTCAGTTAGGAAAGCTAAGGCTAACTCTTTCAAATAGAAATGTGCTTCCTGTAATACTAATTCCAAAATGTGTTGGGACACTGTAAAGTCCGTGGAGAATAAGAGCACCTCCTCCCAGCTGCCCACTGCACTGAGGCTAGGAAACACTGTCACAACCAATAAATCTACGATAATCGATCATTTCAATAAGCATTTTTCTACAGTTGGCCATGCTTTCCACCTGGCTACCCCTACTGCCGGCCAACAGCTCTGCACCCCCCCAGCAACTTGCCCAAGCCCCCCCCCCCCCCGCTTCTCCTTCACCCCAATTCAGTAACAGCTTGATTTCTGAAAGAGCCGGCAAATCTGGAATTCCTACAAATCGGCTGGCTAGACAATCTGGACCCCTTCTTTCTAAAATGATCAGCCGAAAATTGTTGCACCCCTATTACTAGCCTATTCCAACCTCTTTTTGTTCGTTTGAGATCACCAAGATTGGAAAAGCCAAGTTAACAAACAGTACCCGACCATTTTGAATCGCCACCGGTACCTTCTCCACTATAGCAATCTGGTTTCCGAACTGGTCTGTTTGGTGCACCTCAGCCACGCTCAAGGTTCCAAACCCATATCATAACCGCCATCAGATAAAAGACAGTACTAATGCAGGCCGTCTTCATCGACATTGGTCAAAGGCTTTTTCGACTCTGTTCAATCACACATTCTTATCCGGCAAGACTCAACAGCCTTGGTTTCTCAAAATGACTGCTGCCTGGTTCACCCAACTACTTCTCAGATAGAGTTCAGTGTGTCAAATCGGAAGGGCCTTTTGTCCGGACCTCTGGCAGTCTCTATGGGGGTGCCACAGGGTTCAATTCTCTGGCCGACTCTTTTTCTGTATACAGTGGGGCAAAAATGTATTTAGTCAAGCCACCAATTGTGCAAGTTCTCCCACTTAAAAAGCATGAGAGAGGCCTGTATTTTTCATCATAGGTACACTCAACTATGACAGACAAAATGAGGAAAGAAAATCCAGAAAATCACATTGTAGGATTTTTAATGATTTATTTGAAATTATGGTGTGAAAATAAGTATTTGGTCACCTACAAACAAGCAAGTTTCTGGCTCTCATAAACCTGTAACTTCTTCTTTAAGAGGCTCCTCTGTCCTCCCCTCGTTACCTGTATTTGGCCACCTGTTTGAACTTGTATCAGTTATAAAGACACCTGTCCACAACCTCAAACAGTCACACTCCAAACTCCACTATGGCCAAGCACAAAGAGCTGTCAAAGGACACCAGAAAACAAAATTGTAGACCTGCACCAGGCTGGGAAGACTGAATCTGCAAAGGTGCGCAGCTTGGTTTGAAGAAATCAACTGTGGGAGCAATTATTAGGAAATGGAAGACATACAAGACCACTGTAATCTCCCTCGATCCGGGGCTCCACGCAAGATCTCACCCCGTGGGGTCAAAATGATCACAAGAACGTGAGCAAAAATCCCAGAACCACACGGGGGACCTAGTGAATGACCCTGCAGAGAGCTGGGACCAAGTAACAAAGCCTACCATCAGTAACACACTACGCCGCAGGGACTCAATCCTGCAGTGCCAGACGTGTTCCCCTGCTAAGCCAGTACATGTCCAGGTCCATCTGAAGTTTGCTAGAGAGCATTTGGGATGATCCAGAAGAAGATTGGGAGAATGTCATATGGTCAGATGAAAACCAAAATATATAACTTTTTGGTAAAAAACTCAACTCGTCGTGTTTTGGAGGACAAAGAATGCTGAGTTGCATCCAAAAACACCATACCTACTGTGAAGCATGGGGGTGAAACATCATGCTTTGGGGCTGTTTTCTGCAAAGGGACCAGGACGACTGATCTGTGTAAAGGAAAAAATTGAATGGGCCATGTATCGTGAGATTTGAGTGAAAACCTCCTTCCATCAGCAAGGGCATTGAAGATGAAACGTGCTGGGTCTTTCAGCATGACAATGATCCCAAACACAACCGCCCGGGCACTGAAGGAGTGGCTTCGTAAGAAGCATTTCAAGGTCCTGGAGTGGCCTAGCCGTCTCCAGATTCAACCCCATAGAAAATCTTTGGGAGGGAGTTGAAAGTCCGTGTTGCCCAGAAACAGCCCAAAACATCACTGCTCTCTAGAGGAGATCTGCATGGAGGAATGGGCCAAAATACCAGCACCAGTGTGTGAACCTTGTGAAGACTTACAGAAAACGTTGACCTCTGTCTGCCAACAAAGGGTATAAAAATAACAGTTTGAGTATTGAGATAAACTTTTGTTTTGACCAATATTTTTTCCACCATAATTTGCCAATAAATTCGTTAAAAATCCTACAATGTGATTTCTGGATTTCTTGTCTGTCATAGTTGAAGTTGTACCTATGATGAAAATTCCAGGCCTCTCTCATCTTTTTAAGTGGGAAACTTGCACAATTGGTGGCTGACTAAATACTTTTTTGCCCCACTGTATATCAATGATGTTGCTCTTCGCTGCTGGTGATTTCTCTGATCACTCTACGTAGACAACACCATTCTGCATACATATGGCCCTTCTTTGGAACACTGTGTTGACAAACCTCCAAACGCGCTTCAATGCCTATCAACACTCCTTCCATGGGCTCCACTGCTTCTTAACACGCAAGTAAAAACTAAATGCATGCTCTTCAAGCGATTGCTGTCCGCAACGCCCGCCCGACTAGCATCACTTTACTACTGGACGTTATGACTTAGAATATGTGGACAACTACAAATACCTAGGTGTCTGGTTAGACTGTAAACTCTCCTTCCAGACTCACGTTAAGCATATCCAATCCAAATTAAATCTAGGAATCGGCTTTCTATTTTGCAACAAAGCTCCTTCACTCATGCTGCCAAACATACCCTCGTAAACTGACTATCCTACCGATCCTTGACTTCGGCGATGTATTTACAAAATAGCCTCCAACACTCTACTCAGCAAATTGGATGCAGTCTATCACAGTGGCCATCCGTTTTGTCACCAAAGCCCCCATATACTACCCCACCACTGCGACCTGTATGCTCTCGTGGCTGGCCCTCGCTTATAATTCACGCCAAACACACTGTCTCTCGTTCATCTATAAAATATAGGTTTTTCCAACACTTTCAGTCATTGGACTTGCAATTTTTCCAAACACTTTCAGTCATTGGACTTATAATACAAGGACTACAAAGACAGAGGAGCACACACCACGTACACGTACATACGCACACACACGGCGCGCAACACACACACACACACACACACACACACACACACACGCACACACACACACACACACACACCACACACCACACACACACACACACACACAACACACACACACACACACACACACACACACACACCACACACACACACACGTATTTTCAAGGGCAGATTGAAATAAAGAAGAGGAAGTGCGTGTGTGTTTTTGTGTGTCATCATCTCTGTGTGTGTGTGTGTGTGTGTGTGTGGTGTGTGTTGTGTGTTGTGTGTGTGTTGTGTGTGTGTGTGTGTGTGTGTGTGTGTGTGTGTGTGTGTGTGTGTTGTGTGTGTGCTCAATGCAATGCATTTATGTGCATCCGTAAGTAGGCCCTACTAGTGTATTCTGTTTGTTGCAATAGTGTGCACATGTTTTTGAGTATGGTCCTGTGCAAGTGTGTATCGGAGGTGTTTGTGCAAGCGGGTGTGTGTGTGTGTGTGTGTGTGTGTGTGTGTGTGTGTGTGGTGTGTGTTGTGTTGTTGGGTGTCTGTGGTAGGGAGCTGTTCCTGTGTGACAGTGCTCCGGGGCCCTGATTGACGTCAGCCCGCCTGCATGTGGCTTTTGTTGACTTCCTGTCAGCGCAGATGACAGACCGCCACTTCCCCTTTCTGAAAGAGGGTGTCCGCTCGCAGGTGCATGAGTATGTGTTGTGCTGTGGTGTGTGTTGTGTGTGTTGGTTGGTGTGTGTGTGTGCTGTCGTTGGTGTGTGTGTCGGTTGTGTGTGTGGTGTGTGTCGTGGTGTGGTGTGTGGTGTGGTGTGGTGTGTGGTGTGTGTTGTGTGTGTGGTGTGTGTGGTGTGTGTGTGTGTGTTGTGTGTGTGTGAGCAAGAATGAGTGTGTTTCCATAAGCAGACTAGGCTATGACGTTCACTATGACCTATTGAGTTAGGCACTGTGAGGTTTCATGTGCTTTTCTATCAGTACTTTTAGTTCATAGTCTCCTCAGAGGAGGACATCACCAGCATGCTGGCAGCATCACAGGGTTCACTGAGTGCAGTGTTGAAGGGTTACGTGAAAAGGGTTTGGGCTGGTAATTGCCAGCGACCTCACGATGCAATATTGTCATGATACTTAGGTGCCGATATGATATGTATTGTGATTCTCACGATTGCGATTCGATACTGTCATTTTATTGCGTTCCAAACATATTACTCACCATATGTCTTCTGCAGAGGAACAAGAGAGACATGAGAAAACAAGTTTTGGTCAGTCATGGAAATAAAAGTGCTGAAAACAAATTGGCTTCCTATTTAAAAAGAAGATGGAGAACAAGCTATGAAGGAAAAATACTGGAGTTTTGGTGCAGATACAGACAACTAGCACAAACATAATATTACGATAGTGTCCAACCAATACGATATATCAATAACAAAAAAATATCCTGATATGTAACTGTAAAGAATTCTTCCCCATCAATAAAATTGTGAATGAAGTAGATTTTATTGGGAGGTGTTTTACCTTCATGGTTTCTCCTTGTGAATGATCAGGTAGAGCCACTCAACCAATCCTCCAATAATACACTTGTCCTCATTTGCTCAGGTTAGGTTATATCTAAACACAAGGTTAGTAGATGAGACTTCACATACTGTAGCTGAAGGCGTTGACAGTGTTGTTGGTTACCTACTGCATAGCTACTCTGAATGGTACCAGAGCCATTACACCACCCTCACTTCCATCTTACCATATTCCCATGCTCTGAGAGATCACCTCCCCTCTTCCACCTGTATCCCCCCACCCCTCCTCAACACACACACCCTGCCCCCCCTCTATGACAGTGTGTGATGTAAGGTTTGCCAGGCCCTGTCTTTGTCTGTCGCACTGGAGACAATGAGACAGAGGGAAAGAGTGATTTCCTGTCCCATCCTTCCTCCGTCTGCTCCCCCTCTCTCTTCGTCCGGCAGAGGGGAGGAAACGGAGGGCAGGAAGAGAGGAGCAGATTGATCCTGTTATTGGCCTGTTGTCCCTGTTGTAACGGAACACGCCGGACAGACGGACGGAACCCAGGAGGTGTTTTTGTGTCTGGCAGGCAGGGAAGCTGTGTGTGTGTGTGTGTGTGTGTGTGTGTGTGTGTGTGTTGTGTGTGGTGTGTGTGTGTGTTGTGTGTGTGGTGTGTGTGTGTGTGTGTGTGTGTGTGTGTGTGTGTGGTGTGGTGTGTGTGTGTGTGTGTGTGTGTGTGTGTGTGTGTGTGTGTGTGTGTGTGTGTGTGTGTGTGTGTGTGTGACTATTGGACCACAGCACCAGTAGCTTTGTGTGTGTTTGCTCCTTCAGCGGACTGGAGAAGAAGAAATGGGATGCAGACAGCACAAGGGCCATTGTCTCTGTGCCCACATCTTATAAACACCTTGATGAAACACACATGCACAGATTCAACACTGATAAACACTCACACACTGGCCTGTGGTGTAACGCTCTGGTGTCGGGGGTGTGAAGTCAGGCGCAGGAAAAACAGAGAGTTCAATATAGTGCTTTTAATGCACACACGGTAAACAATGTCCCCACGAAAACACTGGGTGTAACAAAACAAATGTCCCATACACGGGGGACAAAAACCCAGTCCAAATGTACTCTATGAACCGCAACAAACAAATACGTTCGTCTACTCCGAATCCCAATGTG
>NC_036856.1:34883033-34888716 GCF_002910315.2 Salvelinus sp. IW2-2015 | reverse complement strand
CAGAGGATAAAGTCTGACATTGTGTGGTAGTGACTTGTGGTTGTGTCTGTGGTGGTTGAATGATGTTGTCGTCTGTATGTATGTGGTAGTGTCGTGTACGTTGCTCTGGTATGATCGTGTCTGGTGTGGTGTGTTGTGTGTGTGTGGTGGTGTGTGTGTGTGTGTGTGTGTGTGTGGTGTGTGGTGTGTGTGTGTGTGTGTGTGTGGTGTTGACTATTGGACCACAGCAACAGTAGCTTTGTGTGTGTTTTGCTCCTTCAGCGGACTGGAGAAGAAGAAATGGGATGCAGACAGACAAAGGGCCATTGTCTCTGTGCCCACATCTTATAAACACCTTGATAGAAAACACCATGCACAGATTCAACACTGATAAACACTCACACATGGCCTGTGGTGTAACGCTCTGGTGTCGGGGTGTGTGAAGTCAGGCGCGCAGGACAACAGAGAGTTCAATATAGTGCTTTTAATGCACACACGGTAAACAATGTCCCACGAAAACACTGGGTGTAACAAAACAAATGTCCCATACACGGGGGACAAAAACCCAGTCCAAATGTACTCTATGAACGCAACAAACAAATACGTTCGTCTACTCCCGAATCCCAATGTACAACTGAAAACATCCCGCACAAAGAAACGTACGGGCTGGCTGACTAATAAAGCCCAACTAAGGATAATCACTCTCCACACAGGTGTAACAAATAAACACATAAGGAGGGGGAGGAAAAAGAGTCAGTAGCAGCTAGTAGGCCGGCGACGACGACCGCCGAGCGCCACCCGAACGGGAAGGGGAGTCACCTTCGTCGGTCGTGACATGTGGCCTGCACACTCACAGCTCACAGCTCACACAATGTCATGGCACGAGCTGCACTTAATGTTAGGGTCAGGCCTCAGCATACGCCTAGCATAGCCTATTCTGTTGTTGTGTATATTGTATAGTACGAAATGGAAATAACAAACACAGACTCCATAAGTTATCAGGACATGATGTTCTTATCACAGTGACAACCAACACAGTGGGGGATGTTGTCATGACTTCTCACCATCACACTGAGTGGCACGTGCCATTTAACGCTCACCGCAGCAGCAAGGCAGGCAGGTAATTGGAAAAACCTCAGTGCGGTTTTCACAGTGGCCATGATGATGGACAGATACAGGGGAGAGATGGAGAGAGAGAGATAGAGGAGAAACAGGAAGAGATAAGAAAGAGAGACAGAGAGAACTGAGAGTTCAGAGGAGAGAGAGAGAGAGAGAGAGAGAGAGAGGAGAGAGAGAGAGAGAGAGAGAGAGAGTAGAGAGAGAGAGATAGACGGAGAGAGAAGAGAGATAGAGAGAGAGAGAGAGATAGATCAGGGAGAAGAAAGAAAGAGGAGAGATAGAGGAGAGAGGAGAGAGATAGAGGAGAGAGAGAGAAGAGAGATAGAGGAGAGAGAAGAGAGATAGAGGAGAGAGAGAGAAGAGAGATAGAGGAGAGAGAAGAGAGATAGAGAGAGAAGAGAGATAGAGAAGAGAGATAGAGGAGAGAGAGAAGAGAGATAGAGGAGAGAGAGAAGAGATAGAGGAGATAGATCATCACTGATGACGATCAGAACAGGTTGGGGAGGTCCGCCCGCTTCCCGGATTCTTGTGTATTTCACAACCTGATCTCATAGTTTCACTTCAGAATTTGACCCATTAATTCTGCGTGGTTACAGGGTTAAAACAGAAATTACTCAAAGGGTTGAGTTTAGGTATTCATTCCGAGTGGTTAAGGTTAGGGGCTATGGTTTGGGGAAGGTAACAAAATAATAACATTAAGTATCATCAAGTACTCTCCCTGCTTGCTAGAGAACTGTGAACTGCCTTGGCTCAGTGGTCTAAGCAGCACACTCTGGCTCTGAGCCTCGTGAGTTTGTTGATTTTTGGCTTTTTCTTTTGACCAGCCTGGTATTTAACACCATAGGAATGTTGCTGTTGTGTTGTTGTGATTGTCAGACATGACGAAGGCCTCAGTGCTCTGTCATAGTTCTAGAGTCGTAGAGGAAATGTTTTCCCTCTGCGTTGACTGTACTATGTTAACGGGAAAACACATAGATATGAGCAGGCTTCCTGATAGGTCGACCCAGCGATGAAATTGCCTCCAACAGGAACCACAGAGTGGGAAAAAGCCTGTGTGTGTGCGTGCGCGTGTATGTTTGTGTGTGCGTGTGTGTGAACAGGCCTGTGAACCTACAGGCTTCATTCAAACACTGTGTGTGTGGCTATTCAGCTCTATAGAAAGGTGTTAACAGTCTGGCTTTTAGGTGAAAGTCACATTGTAAAGTCCATTGTTAGACTATTTACCTATGAGGAATGACTCTAGCATGACATTTTCCCAAATGAGAGGCCCTACGTGCTATTTCAAACCTAAGCTCAGGAGTAGTGTTTGCTCTGGCATGCGGTAAAGCCTAGTCTACATAAGGCTAAAGTGATGTAGGATCTTAATTTGATCACCCTGTTGTATTTGAGGTTTTTAAAGGCTGCTGAACTTTGTAATTTCCACTTAGAAATTTCACAAAAAATGTATCAACCACTACAAAAATGTCCATTCATTATAATCCACATAATAATTCACATTTCCTGTTGCTGCAGGATTAGTTTCCTGCTGTAGCAAACTGGCTCAAATTAAGATTCTACATACAGTAGGACTGTTATGCAATAGGGCATAGAGTTAGACACATGGACAGGCATGCACGCACACATACATCATAGATTACAAATCTGTTCCCAGGATAAGACATTCATTTGTCCATTAGAGAGAGCCAGAGACTCTCTTGAACATGCTTGATGACTTTGCCAGGCGTGCCAAGTTCTGCCAACCCTTAAAGAACAAAGTGGTCTTTCTCAGATCCAGATTCCCCAACACTTTCCTCACAGGCACACAAACAGGAACCCTTAGGAACACTCACATTCTTCTAATAGCTGTCATTGAATGAAGTGAAGTCTGGAGCTAAAGTAAGCTGTGTTGTAAAACAGGAGAGAGGTAAAGATAAAGACAGCCCCTGCTACATTTGGTAGTCCCCTATTGAGGCTCCTCTTTCCCGAAGACCATCCCCAGATGACCCTTAGAGTATCAGTCACATATCTGGTGTTAGCCCCTTTCAGTCTTAAAGGTCCAGGAAATCACGAATCATCTTGGAATAACGGCTTAATGTGGTTTACTTTAAATCCTATGTGTTGAGTCTTGACTTAACCAGTTAAACACGGCACGCAGTAGATTTAAGGCATAAGAATGTGTTGTCCTATCGTCGTCGTTTTCTAATATTCCGCACCGTCTGTTTGTGTTCAAGGCCCTTTATATCTTACGGTGGAATAAGTCCCTTTCTCTGAATTCAATAAAGTTTGGACTCTTTTTAAATAACTCTTCATATGGCTGTTTTCTTTTAGACCTGTCCTCTGTGTGTCTATGTGTGAGTGTGTGTGTGTGGTGTGTGTGTGTGTGTGTTGTGTGTGGTGGTGTGTGAGGCGTGCGTGCGTGCGTGCGTGCGTGCGTGCGTGCGTGCGTGCGTGCGTGCGTGCGTGCGTGATTGTTTTCAAAGCCCTGTTCTGTAGCTGTGCCAGTGTTCCTATAATACATGCCCAGGATGTAATGACCTGATCCCAGACCAGACAGGGAATAAAGAGTTACTCATCATCAGGCAGTTTATGACTGTTTCTTAATACGCCCATCCTGGACTGGCCCTGCTGCTAATGCAGTGCTGGTATGCAGGAATGCAACAGAGGTCACTGAGGGAAGAGAGAGAAAAGAAGGGCTGATGAGAGGGCTTACGCTGCTTTTAGTCAAGCAAAACGCGTCAGCGAGGGTCCAACGCTGCATACAGAGCCCTCCGCACACTGTAGGCTGCAACCTGTTTCCCTGTTTTTAGGCGGGAAACAGCTGTGAAGCGAGTTGTAGCCTTTTCACTGTAGGCTGCAACCTGTTTCCCTGTATTTGGGCGGGAAACAGCTGTGAAGCGAGTTNAGCCTTTTCACTGTAGGCTGCAACCTGTTTCCCTGTATTTGGGCGGGAAACAGCTGTGAAGTGAGTTGAAGCCTTATTAGTGTTTGTGTTTTTTTGAGTCTGTCCTTCAAGACTGTGAAACAATGTTGTGTCTGTTTTTCATGAAATCATAAATGGCAGTTTTTTTCTTTTGGTTTCTTTGTTTCTTCTAGGCTATTGAAAATGCACACGTTTTTAATTTATTAATACATGTGTTAGTAGGCTAGTACAATTTCAAGTAATCCACCCAACCCTGTTTTATTCTGTCTACAAGGAAGGCAGTGAATGGAGTGCATGCTTCCCGTGACTTGCTTAATAGCATGCAGCTCAGATAATTGTTTTATAGACAAATACTGTGCATTCAGAAAGTATTCAGACCCCTTCCCCTTTTCCACATTTCCCCATAATGACAAAGCAAAAACAGGTTAAAAWWWWWTTWKATTTTTTTATTTTTATTATTAAAAAAATACCTTATTTACATAAGTATTCAGACCCTTTGCTATGAGACTTGAAATTGAGCTCAGGTGCATCCTGTTTCCATTGATCATCCTTGAGATGTTTCTACAACTTGATTGGAGTCCACTTGTGGTAAATTCAATTGATTGGACATGATTTGGAAAGACCCACACCTGTATATATCAGGGCCCATAGTTGACAATGCATGTCAGAGCAAAAACCAAGCCATGAGGTCGAAGGAATTGTCCGTAGAGTTCAGAGACAGAATTGTCTCGAGGCACAGATCTGGGGAGGGGTACCAAAAACGTTCTGCAGCATTGAAGGTCCCCAATAACATAATGGACTCCATCATTCTTAAATAGGAGAAGTTTGGAACCACCAAGACTCTTCCTAGAGTTGGCCACCTGGCCAAACTGAGCAATCGGGTGAGAAGGTCCTTGGTCAGGGAGGTGACCAAGAAACCGATGGTCACTCTGACAGAGCACCAGAGAAGAATGGGAGAAACTCCCCAAATACAGGTGTGCCAAGCTTGTAGCATCATACCCAAGAAGATCCAAGGCTGTAATCGCTGCCAAAGATGCTTCAACAAAGTACTGAGTAAAGGGTCTGAATACTTATGTAAATGTGATATTTCAGGTTTTTATTTTTAGTTAACATTTCTTAAAACCTGTTTTTGTTTTGTCATTATAGGCTATTGTGTGTAGATTGATGAGGGGGAGAAAAATGTAATACATTTTATAATAAGACTGTTACGTAACAAAATGTGGGAAAAAGTCAAGGGGTCTGAATACTTTCTAAATGCGCTGTATGTGTTTAAACAGCCAGCCCTTCTTGTCCACACATAGCATTGTGCCTTTATTTACCCGTCATAGTGACTGGCTCCTATATTTGACAGGCCCAGCTGTAGGTGAGGAGAAGCCACGGGCACGGGTGATAATAGACCCCGCCCTGGGTGCACCTGTCTGGGGTTTCTCGCTGACACAGAGGTGGCCATCTGCCAGGGACTGAGACGTGGTTCCCCTCATGACCACAGATATACATATTCAGGAATAAACACACACTCATACACATAGAAACAGTGGTGGAAAAAGTACCCTATTGTAATACTTGAGTAAAAGTATAGATACTTTAATAGAAAGTTACTAAAGTAAAAGTGAAAGTTTTTCACTTTATTACAGATAGCCAGGGGCTCACTCCAACACTCAGACATTATTACAGATAGCCAGGGGC
>NC_036856.1:34874782-34883008 GCF_002910315.2 Salvelinus sp. IW2-2015 | reverse complement strand
GAGAGAGATACTGTGGTGGGCAATCATTTTGGGATTTAAAATTCAGACAGAGGGCTGCACATTTTTAAGCAGTGGCTTCTTTCTTGCCTGAGGGCGGTCTTCAGGTTATGTCGATATAGGACTATTTAACTGTGGGATATACTGGTAGATACTTTTGTACTGTTCCTCAGAATCTTCACAAGTCCTTGCTGTTTTCTGGATTGGATTTGCACTTTTCGCACCAAGTACGTTCTCTCTAGAGACAGAACGTGTCTCCTTCCTGACGGTATGACTGACAGCGTGCGTAGTCCCATGGTGTTTATACTTGCCTACTATTGTGTTGTACAGATGAACGTGGTATTAGGCTGTTTGGACATTGCTCCAACAATGACAGACTTGTGAGTCTATCATTTTTTTTACATGAGGTCTTGGCGCTTCTTCTGTTTTTTCCGCATGATGTCGAAGCAAAGAGGCACTGCGTTTGAAGGTAGGCCTTGAAATCATCCCCAGGTAACCTCCATTGACTCAATGTGTAATTAGCCTATCAGAGTTCTAAAGTCTGACATAATTTTCTGGCATTTCCCAGCTCTTTAAGGCACAGTCCTTAGTGTATGTTAATTCTGGCCACTGGAATTATGATACAGTGAAATAAGCTGAAATAATCTGTCTGTTAAACAATTTATTGGAAAACAATTGTTGTGTCATGCTCAAGTTCGATTCTGAACCGATTGCAAAACTATAGTTTGTTAACAAGAAATTTGTGGAGTGGTTGAAAAACGAGTTGTTGTTAATATAAATAAGTGTATTAGAACTTCGATTTGCACTGTAACGACACACACACCCACACTTACAGACACACACCATAACCACGGGACGCATCCGCACACGCCTACACACACACACACACACATAAACTTTAACCAACACAACACACACACACAACCTCCACACGCACGCACGCACGCACGCACGCACCTGCCGCACTACGCACCCGACACACATCACAAGTTTATTCTAAGTTCATGCAATATATATGACAGAATAATAACACTTAATTCGTCAGAGAAACATTACTGAGCTCCAGCCTGTGCTTCTCCAGCAGACATGCCGCTTTCTAGTGAGCCTTGTGTGGCTCTGCCACGAGACCTGTACAGAGCCAGGGCCACAGGGACACAAGGTCGGTCAGGGATCACTCACGACTCTGAAAACAACGTCTCTTTTTCACTTCTTCACTCTCTGGAACCATCACGGCAATTCATGCTGTGTTTATCAACTTCAGGAGCTTGGTTCTGGGGAAATGTGTCTGTACTGACAATTTAAAACTGTTTATCCAATGACACTCACACTCAAACATACATTCTTGTGTAATTCACATACAACTTTTGGGAGAAAACCTTGTCAGAGTTTGACACCTGCTTTGCAAATGTTTGATTCGTTCAGTTGTATGGAACAGACATTGTCAGACGCGACCAGAAGCCAGTTCAGTTAAAGGCTAGATGAGTTACCGTCACTAGGGTCACTTTTCCCATTGCGCTTGGTGCCAGAGAGAAGGGGCAGCCTGACTCGCCTCTCTTCCCGCCAGCCTAGACAGAAGCTAAATCAGTCAGCCATTCATAAACCTGAGTCTCTTAAGGGTTCACTTTTGCTCCACTATGCTGGCTACAGAGAATGCTGCTGGCTACAGAGACTTTGCCTGGCACACGAGAACTATGCCCTGGCTACAGAGAACTATGCTGGCTTATCAGAGAATCTGCTGGCGTACCAGAGAATTCTGTGGTACCAGAGAATCTGCCTGGCTACCAGAGAACTATGCTGCTACAGAGAACTCTGCCTGGCTACGGAGACCTGCTGGCTACGGAGAACTATGCCTGGCTACCGGAGAACTATGCCTGGCTACCGGAGAGACTTGCCCTGGCTACGGAGATATGCCTCTACCAGAGAATCTGCCTGGCTCAGAGATCTGCCTTGCTACCAGAGAACTCTGCTGGCTAACAGAGAATCTGCCTGGCTACACAGAGAACTCTGCTGGTACAGAGAACTATGCCCTGGTTACAGAGAAATATGCCTGCTACAGAGATCTCGCTGGCTTACCAGAGAACTCTGCCTTACGCATGAGAATATGCTGGCTACAGAGAACTCTGCTGACTACCAGAGAACTCTGCTGGGGCTACCAGAGAAGGCCTGGCTTACCAGAGCAACTATGCTGTGTACAGAGAACTTCGCCTGGCTAGCCAGAGAACTATCTGGCTACCAGAGAACTCGCCTGGCTACCGAGAATATGAACTGGCTACCAGAGCAGTCTGCTGGTTTACGAGAGATGCCTGGCTACAGAGAACTATGGCCTGGCTACAGAGAACTCTGCCTGGCTACCAGAGAACTATGCTGGCCTACCAGAGACTCTGGCCTGGCTACCAGAGAACCTGCTAGTTCTGCTCCTTCAGTGGCTGTGAGCGGAAGCAGTAAATGACTGCTGCAGTGGTAATATTCACATAGAGGACAGAAACTAACAGGGCTGGAGGAAAGCTGGCGAAGAACGACCTGCTGTTTCCCAACACTCAGTCAATGGGGCGGAGTACAGCTTTTCAATACGGCATACTTAATGTGTTTGTCCTACTGAAAGACCACTGGGTCCTGAAACAACCAGTGGGCAAGCAGGAATAATATCACACCTGGCAACAGGCAGCGGTGCATGGCGTGCGGTATCTAGGTTTCGCAGACGTGCTGTGTTAGAGAATTAGCTGTGGCATTCAGACAGGCTAGACGTGCCATTAGGCCACTGCTGATGCCAAAAGGATACATCGGAAGGGCAGATTCTGATAAAGAAGTATCACTTCTTAATTATAGTGTGTGAGGGCAAAGGAAGATATGCTCGAATGATCAGCTGTCAGCTGTGTTTTTGTGGTGGGCTTGTTATCGTGGCGTCGTATTAAGGCACATACTTTACAGTACTACTTAAGTATTTTTTTGGGGTATTCTGTACTTTTACTTTACTATTATATTTTTGCAACTTTTACTTTTAACTTCACTACTTCCTGCAAGGAATTTTGTACTTTTTACTCAAACATTTTCCCTGACAACAAAAGTACTCGTGCATTTTGAATGCTTAGCAGGAAGGAAAATTGTCAATTTACCAACTTAGTCAGGAGACAATGCTCATTCATACTGCCTCTGTCGGTCGGACTCCTAAACACAATGAATCTTTGTAAATAATGTCTTGAGTGGTTGGAGTGTGACCCTGGCTATCTGTAAAATAATGTCTGAGTGTTGGAGTGTAGCCCCTGGCTATCTGTAAATAATGTCTGAGCTGTTGGAGTGTGACCCCTGGCTACTGTAAATACATGTCTCGAGTGTTGGAGTTGACCCTGGGCTATCTGTAAAATAATTCTGAGTGTCTGGAGTGTGACCCTGGGCTATCTGTTCAACTAATGTCTGAGTGTTGGGTGCCACCTGGCTATCTGTAAATAAATGACTGAGTTGTTTGGATGTGTGCCCCTGGCGTATCTGATATGTCTGAGTGTTGGATGGAGCCCTGGCTATCTGGTAAATAATGATCTCTGAGTGTTGGAAGTGGCGCCTGGCTATCTGTAATAAATGTCTTGCAGTGTTGAGTGTACCCTGGCTATCTGTAATACTGTCTGAGTTTGGAGTGTGACCTGGCTATCTGTAATAAGTCTTGAGTGTTGGAGTGTGACCCTGGCATCTGTAATATGTCTGAGTGTTGGATGTGACCTGGCTATCTGTATATGTCCGAGTGTTGGAGTGTGCCTGGCTATTGTAATTATGTCTGGTGTTGCGTGTGACCTGGTATCTGTAATACTGTCTGAGTGTTGGATGTGGGAGCTCCCTGGCTATCGTAAATAATGTCTGAGTGTGGAGTGTGACAACCTGGCTAATCTGTAATAATGTCTGAGTGTTGGAGTGTGACCTGGCTACTGTAAATATGTCTGAGGTGTTGGAGTGGAGCCCCCTGGCTTATCTGTACTGAATGTCTGAAGTGTTGGGTGTGCCCTGGCTATCTCTGTAAATGTTCCTGAGTGTTGGAGTGTACCCTGGCTTCTGTAAATATGGGTCTGGTGTTGGAGTGTGACCTGGTATCTTATAATTTCTGCGTGTTGGAGTGATGACCCTGGCCTATTTCGTAAATAATGTCTGAGTGGTTTGGAGTGAGTGCCCGCTGGCATGCTGTAAATAATGTCTGAGTGTTGGAGTGCTGACCTCTGGCTATCTGTAAATATGTCTGAGTGTTTGGAGGTGCTGGACCTGCGTATCTGTAAATAAATGTCCTGAGTTTGGAGTGTGACCGCTGCGTAGTCTGTAATAATGCTCTGCAGTGTTGGAGTGTGACCCTGGCCTATCTGTAATAATGTCTGGGTGTTTGGAGTTGGCCCCTTGCGCTATCTGTCATAATGTCTGAGTGTTGGACCGTGAGCCCTGGCTATCTGTAATAATGTCTGAGTGTTGGAGTGTGCCCTGGCTATCGTAATAATGTCTGAGTGTTGGAGTGTGACCCTGGCTATTGTAAATAATTGTTCTGAGTGTTGGAGTGAGCCCTGGCTTATTGTAATAATGACTGAGTGTTTGAGTGGTGCCCCTGGCTATTGTAATAAATGTCTGGTGTTTGGAGTGCGCCTGGCTTCTGTAATAATGTCTGGTGTTTGGAAGTGAGATTTACAGATAGCCAGGGGCACACTCCAACACTCAGACATTATTTACAGATAGCCAGAGGCACACTCCAACACTCAGACATTATTTACAGATAGCCAGGGTCACACTCCAACACTCAGACATTATTTACAAAAGATGCATTAGTGTTTAGTGAGTCCGACAGACCAGAGGCAGTAGGAATGAGCATGTGGTCTCTTGCTAAGTTGGTAAATTTGACAATTTTCCTGTCCTGCTAAGCATTCAAAATGTAACGAGTACTTTTGGTTGTCAGGGAAAATGTTTGGAGTAAAAAGTACAATATTTTCTTTAGGAATGTAGTGAAGTAAAAGTAAAAGTTGTCAAAAATATAAATAGTAAAGTAAAGTACAGATACCCCAAAAAAATACTTAAGTAGTACTGTAAAGTATTTCTACTTAAGTACTTTACGCCACTGCATACAAGCACACACAAACACAGCTGACAGCTGATCTTGAGCATTCTTCCTTTGCCCTCACACACTCATAATTAAGAAGTGATGACTCTTATCAGACATCTGCCCTTCTCATGGTATCCTTGTTGGCATCAGCAGTGGGTCCTATGGCACGTCTAGCCTGTCTGAATGCCACAGCTATCTCTAACACAGCACGTCTGCTAAATCCCATACCAGCACGCCATGCACCGCTGCCTGTTGCCAGTGTGATTATTATTCCTGCTGCCCCACTGGTGTTCAGACCCAGTGTGTGTTCCAGTAAGGACAAACACACTTAAGTATGCCGTATTGTGAAAAGCTTGGTACTCCTGCCCCAGGTGACTGAGTGTTGGGAAACAGCAGGTCTGTATCTTCGGCCCACTTTCCTCCAGCCCTGTATTTCTGTCCTCTATGTTTAATATTACCTACTGCCAGTCAGTCTTTACTGCTTCCCGCTCACAGGCCACTGAAGGAGCAGGTAACTAGGCAGAGTTCTCTGGTAGCCAGGCAGAGTTCTCTGGTAGCCAGGCATAGTTCTCTGGTAGCCAGGCAGAGTTCTCTGGTAGCCAGGCATAGTTCTCTGGTAGCCAGGCATAGTTCTCTGGTAACCAGGCAGGTCAAGTAGATTTTCTGTCTGTGTGTAGGCATTCCTCCTTTGCGCTCACACCTCATAGATTAAAGAAGGTGATATAGAGACTCGTCCTGCGATGTATGCGCCGGTTTGGCATCAGCAGGTGGGTCTAGGCAGTCTGAGCTGCGGTAATGCCACAGCTATCTCTCAAGCACAGCACGTCTGCTATCCCCATACCCAGATACGGCCATCGCGACGCTTGCCTGTTGCGTAGTGGTGTTGAATCTATTCCTGCTCGTCCCACTGGGTGTTCTAGACCATGTGCTGTAGGTGTGCCAGTAAGGACAAACACAACTTACGTATGGCCGAGGTATGTGTGAAAAGCTTTTGGTATGTCCTGCCCCAAGGGTGACTGAGTGTTGGGAACACAGCAGCTCTGCTATCTTCGGCGGGCACTTTTCCTGCCAGCCCTGCTATTGTCTCATGTCCTCTATCGTTCTTAATCTTCTTTACTGCCAGTTCGCGAGTCGTGCTCCTGCTTCGCGCCGCGCCGGTACTGAAGGAGCAAGGTAACGTAGGCATGAGTCGTCTGCTGGGTCAGCACAGGCAGGACAGTTCTCTGGTAGCCAGGCATAACCGTTCTCGTGTGTCAGCCAGGGCAGAGTTCTCTGGTAGGCCAGGCAGTAGTTGCTTGGTAGCAGGCTATATGTTCTGACTGGTGAAACAGGGCTATGAGGGTGTTCGTGGTTCCAGGGCCATAGTGTTGTTGGTAGGGCTGGCAGGGCAGAGTTCTTGGTGCATGAGGCAGTAGTTTCTGGTAGCCAGGCAGAGTTCTCTGGTAGCCAGCAGAGTTCTCTGGTAGCCAGGCAGTAGTTCTCTGGTAGCCAGGCGTATAGTTCTCTGGTAACCAGGCGAGTTCTCGTGGTATGCTTCAGTCATAGTTCTCTTGGTCGCCCGGGCAGAGTTCTCTGGTAGGCCAGGCATGAGTTCTCTGGTAGCCAGGCAGAGTCTGCTGGTAGGCTCAGGCAAGTTCTCTGGTTAGCCAGGCAGAGTTCTGCCTGGACGCAATGCCAGGCAGAGGTTCTCTGTAGCCAGGCATCTTCTAAACCAGCGTCTCGGGTAGCCAGTCATAGTTCTCGGTAGCCAGGGCAGAGTTCTCTGGTAGCCAGAAGTATCTCGTGGCATAGTCCAGGCGAAGTCTCGACCTAGTTGCTTCTGGCTCCAGGCACGTTCTCTGGTAGCCAGGAGAGTTCTCTGGTGAGCAGGAGAGTTCTCTGTAGCGCATATTGCCAGCGTAAGGCAGAGTTCGTTCTGGTATAGCCACGGGCGGAGCAGTTCTCTGTAGCAGGCATATGGTCTCTGTAACCAGGGCATAGTTCTCGTAGCCAGCAGAGTTCTCTGAGCCAGGCATTCTGTTAGCCAGCAGAGTTCTCTAGCAGGAATCTGAGCCAGGCAGTCTCGAGTAGGCATTCTCGCGGTAGCCACAGGCAAGTTCTCACCGGTAGCCAGGCATAGAGTTCTCCTGGTAGCCAGGCATAGTCTGCTCTGTAGCCAGCAGAGTTCTCGGATAGCGAGGCAGAGTTCTGCTGGTAGCAGCAGTTCTATGGTAGCCAGGAGTTGTCGGTGGTACCACAGAATTCTGTCGCCAGGATTCTCTGTAAGCGCAGGCATAGTTTCTCTGTAGCGGCGTTCTGGGCAGGCAAGTTCTTAGCCTGGTAGCACTTTAGAGCATAGGTGGAGCAAAAGTGCAAACCCTTAAGAGACTCAGGTTTATGAAGTGGCTGACTGATTTAGGCTTCTGTCTAGCTGGCGGGAAGGAGGGAGGGCGAGTCAGGCTGCTCCCTTTCTCTGGCAGGCCAGTGATGGTGAGAAAGAGGTGAACCTAGTGACGGTTAACTCATCTAGCCTGTTAACTGGAACTGGCTTCTGGTCCGCGTCTGACAAGTGTCTTGTTCCATACAACTGAACGGCAAACATGTTGCAAGCATGGTGTCAAACTCTGACAAGGGTTTTCTCCCAAAAGTGTTTGTATGTGAATTTAAAAACAGAATGTGTAGTGTTGAGTGTGAGTGTCATTGTGATTAATACATGTTTTAATTGTCAGTACAGACACAGTTTCCCCAGAACCAGGCTCCTGAAGTTGGATAACACAGGCATGGAATTGGCCTTGGAGGGTGGTCCAGAGAAGTGAAGAGTGAAAAAGCAGACGTGTTTATCAGTACGTGATGTGATCATGGGAGGTTGTGTCCCTGTGGCCCTGGCTCTGTTACAGGGTCTCGTGGGCAGGAGCCACACAAGGCGTCACTAGAAAGGAGCATGTCTGGGCTGGAGGGAAGCACAGGGCTGGAGGCTGCTATATGGTTTCTTCGCTGATGGATTAGTTGTTATTATTCTGTTAATATAGTATGCATGAACTTAGATAAACTTGTGATGTGTGTGCGGTGCGTGTGCGTGCGTGCGTGCGTGCGTCGCGGTGCGTGTGTGTGTGTGTGTTGTGGTGTGTGTGGTGGGTGTGTGTTGTGGTGTGGTAAAGTGTTGTGTATGTGTGTGTGTGTGTGTGTTA
>NC_036856.1:34869506-34872120 GCF_002910315.2 Salvelinus sp. IW2-2015 | reverse complement strand
TGCGTGTGCGTATGCGTGTGTGTATGCGTGTGTGTGTAAGTGTGTGTGTGTGTGTGTACAGTTGAAATCGGAAGTTTATATACACTTAGTTTATATACACAACTCGTTTTTCAACCACTCCACAAATTTCTTGTTAACAAACTATAGTTTTGGCAAGTCGGTTAGGACATCTACTTTGAGCATGACACAACTAATTTTTCCAATAATTGTTTACAGACAGATTATTTCACTTATAATTCACTGTATCATAATTCCAGTGGGCCAGAAGTTTACATACACTAAGTTGACTGTGCCTTTAAAGAGCTTGGAAAATTCCAGAAAATTATGTCATGACTTTAGAAGCTTCTGATAGGCTAATTGACATCATTTGAGTCAATTGGAGGTGTACCTGTGGATGTATTTCAAGGCCTACCTTCAAACGCAGTGCCTCTTTGCTTGACATCATGGGAAAAACAGAAGAAATCAGCCAAGACCTCAGAAAAAAAATTATAGACCTCCACAAGTCTGGTTCATTGTTGGGAGCAATTTCCAAACGCCTGAAGGTACCACGTTCATCTGTACAAACAATAGTAGGCAAGTATAAACACCATGGGACTACGCAGCTGTCATACCGGTCAGGAAGGAGACACGTTCTGTCTCCTAGAGATGAACGTACTTTGGTGCGAAAAGTGCAAATCAATCCCAGAACAACAGCAAAGGACCTTGTGAAGATGCTGGAGGAAACAGGTACAAAAGTATCTACAGTATATCCACAGTAAATCGAGTCMTAWMYYGACATAACCTGAAAGACCGCTCAGCAAGGAAGAAGCCACTGCTTAAAAACTGTGCAGCCCTCTGCTGAATTTTTAAATCCCAAAATGATTGCCCACCACAGTTAGGGCTATTGTCTTCATACTGTAGGACCACTGTAAAGTGTATATCAATGGTGGAACTAGAGTGACCTCTCCTACTATAATATATCCCACTGCGACCAACCTCTATCCCAGGGGTCGGGAACCCTTTTGACTAAGAGAGCCATGAAAGCAAAAAATTTGGAAATGTATTTCAGTGAGAGCCATATAATATATTTTAAAAGTGAATTCAACTAAATGTCAGTATAATAAGCCTCTGAATTTATTCTTAAATAATGTTGTTATAATACTCACCATTAATGCGACTTCTGGTGCTGCATGGATTTGCTGATGTCTTTGTAGTCTGGTTGGTACTTGGTGAGGTTAAGCTTCATGCAAGCGTTGAGGCTTTCATCCGTTAAACGTGATCGTAGGTTGGACTTGATGTTTTTAAGATGTGAGAATGACTGCTCACATGCATACATGCGCCGATGTGCCTGATGGCTCGATGGCCTTTCATTTCAAGGAAAGTCCGGATTTCTCCTTCAGGCAAGCCGCCAAAACGGCTAAGCACCTTCCCTCTTGACAAACCAAGCAACATTGCTGTGCAAAAGCAGGACAGGATTAGTATTTCCAACTTCATCCAGCAGTGTTTTAAACTGGCGATCATTAAGCCGAGCAAACAATAATTTGACACACGAATGGACCAGCGACATCCACTTCCCAAACTGCCTGTCACAATCTGAGCAACAAAGTGCCTCCCTGGTGTAGAATGCGGGAAACTTAGGATGGGGTCCTGAATTGTTCATGTTTCAGCGGGAGAAGGCGACCAAGTACAGATCCCTTTTTAATTCCCCCACCATACACGGAGACACACCATCCAGTACACACTAGAGAGGAGAAAGTTTATCCTATAGGTAGATTTTTTTTTTCTTGACGCAAACTCCATAAAAAAGACTTTAAATAAATCCTCACCATCTTGTGGGACCGCTTTATTATAATGGCAGGAGACTGCAAGATGCTTCTTTTCGCGCAGTGTGTCATCCCAACAGCATATCTTAGCTTGCAATTCACGCTGTAACTGACGACAAATGGCCATCACGGATCTGTTGACTCATCCCAAAAGCCAGGGAAATAGAACGGCGATGCATTTATGTTCCCTTCACTTGCGTTTCCTTCCACTTTGTTTGCCATTCACGATGGTACGATCATGAACAGTTCTTGCCGACAGAGGCATGTCTTGTATCCGTTTTTAATTATCTGTCTTTTGTTCGGAAGATCATCAAAAAGTTCATTGGCTACATCCAGCATGAACGTTTTAGCATACTCCCATCTGTGAATGGTTTTCCGTTTCCTCACTATTGCTAAAGATCCAGCAAGCTAGCGGAATTATAGTCACCCTTGCGGGTCCATACGCGGAGTTGCTGCTGGCTAGCTTGCACCCTGCTCAGTAGCTCTCTTGGCACGCTTTTCTTTCTGCTGTCTTCCCGGCAGGGTATTTTTTGATGCAAAGGTAGCATGTCGGCGTGTCGAAGTGCCGCTTTAACATTCGCCGTTTCATCGATGGTAATTTTTGTCATTGCAAATTAGGACACACCGCAGAACCTGCTCTCTCCACAAAGGCGAACTTCTTCGGTCCATTCGTCCTGAAATGTTACGATACTCGTCATCTTTTTTTCTTTTTCGCCATCTTCTTCGTCGAAGGGTTAGCTTTGAGCTAATGACCAGCAGACTGATTCCAAAAGGAGGCGTTTACCTGTTTTACCTAGCAACGGCCAACGTAG
>NC_036856.1:34864688-34868894 GCF_002910315.2 Salvelinus sp. IW2-2015 | reverse complement strand
AGGCCAGTATCATTTAATTAAAATAATGGACAATTGCTCCTGCAGCCCTGAACAGGACATGAGCAGTGAAAAATCGATGGATGGATTAAAACAAGGAGTTGTAGCGATGAGACAAGATAGTAATTACTAGCGATTGGATACCACGAAAATTGGGGAGAAAAGGGGATAAWWWKTWWWWWWWWWWAWTAAAAAAWWWAAAWAAAAGTGAGAATATTTTGTTTTATCTGCGAGCCAGATGCAATCATCAAAAGAGCCACACCTGGCTCGGGAGCCATAGGTTCCCGACCCCTGCTCTATCCTCTCTCTGGTTGGAACTATTCTCTCTTCCTAGAACCTCAACATAGTATGCTATATCCCATTGGTTGAACTCACATGCCATCTCCCACTATAGAATACTCCAAATTGGTTAACTAACAGTGACCTCTTACACCATAGTATAATTCCATTGGTTAACCTAGAGTAACCTCTCCCACTAAAGTAAAATCCTATTGGTTAACCTGTCCTACCACAGGCGCATGGTTTTCTAATTTGAAACCCCCCTCAGAGGCTGTTGTCCAACAATTTAAAACCACAAGTCATCCATCTACCAGGGCCAAGATATCCTGTGGGGGGCCTCAGGGCTCAATAACTGAACCTTTATTCCTAACTCTATATCAATGACCTTGCTGCTGGGTTTCTACCGTACTTCCCATTCTCTTTGCTCATGATAGTAATAGGATTTTATCACACAACAATTTTGATTTACTAATGAATGAAGCCAACTTAGGTATGGCCAATTTTTCTGAATGGTTACAGATAAACAAATTATCTTTAAATATAAAAAAAATTAACTTTATTGTATTCACTAGTAAGAATAAGAAATATTGTATAAAATACAAAATTTAAAAAAGAGCAAGAATCTAAATTGGTACGAATGAAATGGAACAAGTCAGATCCACTAGATTCCTCAGAGTTTTAATTGATGAAAAGTTATCCTGGAAACATCATATTACATTTTTCTGCAGCAAAGTGATGAAATCTGTTGGTATCATTTGAAAGATTAGTGGTTTGGTTCATTAGGCTTGTTTCCTAACTCTATACTATAGCTTAATTTACCTATATTTAATTTACTGTAATATTGTCTGGGCCATTACATATGCCTCCTATCTACACAAAATACTCATCATACAAAATACATTTCCAAGCTAGCCACCTCCTCTAATTATCTGGCAACATCTGCGCTTTTGTTTAAGAAACTCAAAATCTTGTGTATTTCTTGTGTAAAATACATCTAAATGAACATAATTTGCGAGTGCTGGTCATCTTCGTCATAACTGACTGACTGTTAATCCTGATAAACCTTTAGTGTCTGTGGAAGGTCTTTGTTGAACATTCAGTTTAATTTATTTAGACGCCCCACAAGTCCTCCAGTGAAGAGGTGACTCCGGGATGCTGGCCTTCTAGGCAGAGTTCCTGTGTCCAGTGTCTGTGTTCTTTTGCACATCTTAATCTTTTATTTTTATTGGCCAGTCTGAGATATGGCTTTTTCTTTGCAACTCTGCCTAGAAGGCCAGCATGACGGAGTCACCTCTTCACTGTTGACGTTGAGACTGGTGTTTTGTGGGTACTATTTAATGAAGCTGCCAGAGGAGGACTTGTGGGGCTTCTAAATAAATTAAACTGAATGTTCAACAAAGACCTTCCACAGACACTAAAGCTTTATCAGGATTAACAGTCAGTCAGTTATGACGAAGATGACGAACACTCGCAAATTATGTTCATTTAGATGTATTTTTCGAATAAATAAAACTTAAACTAAATAAATAAATTAAATGACACAAATGAGTTCCTGACAGAGACACAATGAATGGGATTGACCTGCCGTGCGTCACACACATCACTGCCTCTCACAGCATGACATAACACTGCTATTACCTCTCATGGCCTGTTATAGAGTGCATATATGTCATCATTACAGACAGAGGGTTGACAGAGAATTGTCTACATTTTTGTTAGGTGATATGTTTATTTTTCTTCTCAGGAGTACAGATGTGTGTTTCTGGGACATTTAGTCACAGTGAAACCACAGAGAGGATTTCTTGTGAGAAATCTACAGTAATCTGTAAGGGGGGTACTTTATAACCAAAGTTACTGTAAGTGTGTGTGTGTGTGTGTGTGTGTGTGTGTGTGTGTGTGTGTGTGTGTGTGTTCACCGGTAGAAGCATGGAGGTGGAAACATCATTCTTTGGGGATGCTTTTCTGCAAAGGGGACGAGGACGACTGCACCGTATTGAGGGGAGGATGGATGGGCCATGTATCGCGAGATCTTGGCAACAACCTCCTTCCCTAATTAAGCATTGAAGATGGGTCATGGCTGGGTCTTCCAGCATGACAACGACCCGAAACACACAGCCAGGGCAACTAAGGAGTGGCTCCGTAAGAAGCATCTCAAGGTCCCGGAGTGGCCTAGCCAGTTCCAGACCTGAACCCAATAGAAAATCTTTTGGAGGGAGCTGAAAGTCCGTATTTCCCAGCGACAGCCCCGAAACCTGAAGAGATCTGGAGAAGGTCTGTATGGAGGAGGAGTGGGCCAAATTCCCTGCTGCAGTGTGTACAAACCTGGTCAAGAACTACAGGAAACGTATGATCTCTGTAATTGCAAACAAAGGTTTTCTGTACCAAATATTAAGTTCTGCTTTCTGATGTATCAAATACTTATGTCATGCAATAAAATGCTAATTAATTACTAAAAAAATCATAACAATGTGATTTTCTGGATTTTTGTTTTAGATTCCGTCTCTCCACAGTTGAAGTGTACTATGATAAATTACAGACCTCCTTATGCTTTGTAAGTAGGAAAACCTGCAAAATCGGCAGTGTATCAAATACTTGTTCTCCCCACTGTTATATATATATTTTTAAACACTACAGTACCAGTCAAACGTTTGGACAATCCTCATTCAACGTTTAAAAAGGGGTAAAAGTATAAACTACGTGATAAGTTTCTTAATTCACTATTTTCTACATTGTGAATAAATAGTGATGACATCAACAACTATGAAATAACACATATGGAATCATGTAGTAACAAAAAAAGGTGTAATAGCAATACTCTGACTCACCAGATAATGAACTTGTATTGTAGCCTAAATGAAACTATGGTGATCCAGGCCATCAGTCTGTGTTGGTGCAGGCCTGGAGGTCTGGTACTCTATGTGCAGAAGATGTAAGTAGATGTCTGTAGGACCTGGTTGGACAAACCATAACCTAACCAGAGTTATTGTAACAGTATACATCACTCACTTTTGATTCCTCTGTTTTGTCCACGAGTATCACTCAAACACCTCTGCTAGTCTGTTGCCGATGACTGTCCATAACTGGTTCCAAAATGGCTGCTGTTTTTCTTCTACACAACTATGTTTTGACCTATGGCTTGTTTTCTCATTGCTGAGAGAGGATGTGCTTTTTTATTTCCCTCGGCTGAACTGAACTTGAACTCTATGAAGTATTTATTTGGGCTTCAATTTCTAAGGCTCATAACTCTAATGAACTATTCCCTGCAGCAGAGGTAACTCTGGGTCTTATTTCCTTTGGCTTCCTCATGAGAGCCAGTTTCATCATAGCTGATGGTTTTTGTGACTGCACTTGAAGACACTTACAGATATTGAATTTTCCAGGTTGACTGACCTATAGTCTTAAAGTAAGATGAGGACTGTGTTTTCTGCTGGGTGGCTTTTTTGACTAGTAAGCCATAGAAGAGACTTGGTATTTTACCAAATAGGGCATTCTTCTATACTACCCCTAACTTGTCACAACACAACTGATTGGCTCAAAACATTTAAGAAGAAGAAGAATTCCACAAATGAACTTTATAAAGCAAGGCACACCTGTTAATGAAATGCATTCCAGGATGATGGTTGAGAAGAATGCCAAGAGTGTGCAAAGCTGTCATCAAGGTTACTTGGCTACTTTGAAGAATTCAAATATAAAAAATATTTTGAATGTGTTAATACATACCAAAACAAACTGGCATACATTGTACATTTTTGACTTGTGAATATATTGCCAATGTCAATGACTTTAATGTGTGAGTGTTCTATGTTTGTTTGTTGCATCCCTAAATGACGTTGACCATTAGTCACACACCACACACACACACACACACACACACACACACACACACACACACACACACACACACACACAGCAACAACACACACACACACA
>NC_036856.1:34859320-34860568 GCF_002910315.2 Salvelinus sp. IW2-2015 | reverse complement strand
CATTGACATTGGCATATATTTCACAAGTCAAAAATGTACAAATGTATTACAGCTTGTATGCCAGTTTGTATGATTAAACACATCAAAATATATTTTATATTTGAGATTCTTCAAAGTAGCCACAGGTAACCTTGATGACAGCTTTGCACACTCTTGGCATTCTCTCAACCAGTCACCTGGAATGCATTTCAATTAACAGGTGTGCCTTGTTAAAAGTTCATTTGTGGAATTTCTTTCCTTCTTAATGTGTTTGAGCCAATCAGTTGTGTTGTGACAAGTTAGGGGTAGTATACAGAAGATAGCCCTATTTGGTAAAATACCAAGTCCGTATTATGGCAAGAACAGCTCAAAAAAGCAAAGAGAAACAACAGTCCATCATTACTTTAAGACATGAAGGTCAGTCAACCTGGAAAATGTCAAGAACTTTGTAAGTGTCTTCAAGTGCAGTCACAAAAACCATCAAGCGCTATGATGAAACTGGCTCTCATGAGGAACGCCAAAGGAAAGTAAGACCCAGAGTTACCTCTGCTGCAGAGGATAAGTTCATTAGAGTTATGAGCCTTAGAAATTGAAGCCCAAATAAATACTTCATAGAGTTCAAGTTCAGTTCAGCGCAGAGGAAATAAAAAAGCACATCCTCTCTCAGCAATGAGAAAACAAGCCATAGGTCAAAACACAGTTAGTGTGAGAAGAAAAACAGCAGCCATTTTGGAACCAGTTATGGACAGTCATGGCAACAGACTAGCAGAGGTGTTTGAGTGATACTGTGGACAAAACAGAGGAATCAAAAGTGAGTGATGTAACTGTGAAATAACTCTGGGTTAGGTTATGGTTGTCCAACCAGGTCCTACAGACATCTAGCTTACATCTTCTGCCAATAGAGTACCAGACCTCCAGGCCTGCACCAACACAGACTGAGTGGCCTGGTACACAAAGACAGTTTCATCACTTAGGCTACAATACAGTTCATTTATCTGGTGAGTCAGAGTATGCATTAACACCTTTTTGGTTACTACATGATTCCATATGTGTTATTTCATAGTTTTGATGTCATCACTATTATTCTACAATGTAGAAAATAGTGAAATTAAAGAAAAACCCTTGAATGAGTAGGTGTGTCCAAACGTTTGACTGGTACTGTATGTTTAAAAATATATATATATACAGTGGGGAGAACAAGTATTTGATACACTGCCGATTTTGCAGGTTTTCCTACTTACAAAGCATATAGAGGTCTGTAATTTTTAT
>NC_036856.1:34848595-34859220 GCF_002910315.2 Salvelinus sp. IW2-2015 | reverse complement strand
CCCCTCTCCTCACCACTCACCCCTCTCCTCATCCATCACCCCTCTCCATCACCCCTCTCCTCATCCATCACCCCTCTCGTCATCCCTTACCAGATGTCTCAAGTTTTGAGGGAGCGTGCAATTGGCATGCTGACTGCAGGTATGTCCACCAGAGCTGTTGCCAGAGAATTGAATGTTCATTTCTCTACCATAAGCCACTTCCAACATCGTTTTAGAGAATTTGGCAGTACGTCCAACCGGCCTCACAACCGCAGACCACTTGTAACCACGCCAACCCAGGACCTCCACATCCAGCTTCTTCACCTGCGGGATCGTCTGAGACCAGCCACCGCTGTTTAAACTGTGGGTTTGCACAACCGAAGAATTTCTGCACAAACTGTCATAAACCGTCTCAGGGAATCTCATCTGCATGCTAGTTGCCTCACCAGGGTCTTGACCTGACTGCAGTTCGGTGTCAAAACCGACTTCAGTGTGCAAATGCTCACCTTTGATGGCCACTGGCACGCTGGGGAASTGTGTTCTTCACGGATTAATCCCGGTTTTAACTGTACCGGGCAGATAGCAGAATTGTGAACAGAGTGCCCCATGGTGGCAGTGGGGTTATGGAATGGGCAGGCATAAGCTACAGACAATGAACACAATTGCATTTCATCAATGGCAATTTTAATGCACAGAGATACTGTGACTAGATCTTGAGGCCCATTGTCGTGCCATTCATCCGCTGTCATCCGCACGTCCCCATGTCGCAAGGATCTGTACACAATTCCTGGAAGCTGAAAATATCCCAGTTCTTCCACCTCCTGCATACTCAGACATGTCAGCCATTGAGCATGTTTTGGATGCTCGGGATCAGCGTTGTATGACTGTGTTCCTGTTCCCGCCAATATCCAGCAACTTCCACAGCAAATGAAGAGGAGTGGGACAACATTCTACAGGCCACAATCAACAGCCTAATCAACTCAATGTGAAGGAGATGTGTCACGCTGCATGAGGCAAATGGTGGTTACACCAGATATTGACTGGTTTTCTAATCCACGCCCCTACAGTTTTTTAAGGTATTTGTGATCAAAATATGATTAAGACCTCATGAATTTATTTAAATTGAATGAATTCTTATATGAACTGCAACTCAGTAAAATCTTAGAAATTGTTCCATCTTGCGTTTATATTTTTGTTTAGTGTATGTATGGCCCTGTTAGGCTAATATCATTTGGGCAGAATGTGCTGTAATTCATTTCCTCCAAACTTTCAATTTGTCAACAAGTGTTGAAATTTAACATTTCAGCCATTTAGAACAGTTTGTTCTAATAGCAATGAGATTAAGAAACTGATTCAACTAAACCCAGCCATGGGGACATACTATTCACGATGACACACACACACACACACACACACACATACACCCACACTATGTCATCTCCCTCAGCAGAGTTCTTCACTAAGTAATAACTCATCATGTGATTGATAAATACAATGAACCTGTCACAATGGTCCCTGGTCAAAAGTAGTGCACTATATAGGGATTAGGGTGCCATTTGGAACACAAATAGAGAGAAGCCAGGCTTCCTGTCACTCACCTTTGTTAGAAAGAGTTACTCAACACCTCAAGGTCGTAAACATTTAGCTCTGTTTTTTGATGGTTGTTATACATGAAAGAGATCAGATCACAGCTGTGTATGAACCTACGTCCCAGTTTGTGTGGGTATTTGATGTGGGTATCTGATATGGGTATTTAGCACATGCTACTCCCTTATTTGCACATGATTTGGTGCTGCAGAGAAAGTGCTGTTGCAGTGCTGATAAGAAAGATAGAATTCCTCAGAGTAGAGTTATAATCTCTCTGGTGGGAATAGAGAGATGAGAGAGAAATAGTAGAGAGAGAGAGAGAGCAAAAGTGTGTGTGTGTGTGT
Organism: Salvelinus sp. IW2-2015; assembly: GCF_002910315.2. Lineage (NCBI taxonomy): Eukaryota > Metazoa > Chordata > Actinopteri > Salmoniformes > Salmonidae > Salvelinus > Salvelinus sp. IW2-2015. The sequence continues at coordinate 34,857,310 of NC_036856.1, read as the reverse complement.
GTGTGTGTGTGTGTGTGTGTGTGTGGTGTGTGTGTGTGTGTGTGTGTGTGTGTGTGTGTGTGTGTGTGTGTGTGTGTCGTCGCGCGCGCGTGTGCGCGCGTGCGTGTGTGCGCGATAGGCCCTAGAGGACCAGTGTCCTGTGCCTGTCTCCCTCCAGGGACTACTGGGGGTTTATGACTGGGCGAAAACAACATCTGTCCCGTTGTTCTAGCCGTTGTCAGTGAGTTTACTGTCAGTAGTTTTAATGGTTGATGGTGAAACTGAGACCCCCCCCCCGTTCCCATCCTCTACAGAAAACTAAGTAGATCTCTGAGGAGTGTCTCAATCACGCTGTCAACACACAACCACTCCTTCGTCTGACACATACTTGTCCTGAAAGGGCCTGCGGTATCACATATACACAAACGCAAGTGGGCACGCACAACACACACGCACAAACACGCACACACACACACACACACACACACACAACACACACGCACACAACCACACACACTCAGATTCTGGGAGAACATGATATGTGGCTGAAAGTTCCAAGAACGATGAGAGGTGAAAGATGAGAGGAACGAGAGGGAGGGAAAATGGAAGAGAGATGGAGAGAGAAAGAGAGTGAGAACGATGAGAGGTGAAAGATGAGAGGAACGAGAGGGAGGGAAAATGGAAGAGAGATGGAGAGAGAAAGAGAGTGAGAACGATGAGAGGTGAAAGATGAGAGGAACGAGAGGGAGGGAAAATGGAAGAGAGATGGAGAAAAAGAAGGGAGAGAGAAAGAGTGAGAACGATGAGAGGTGAAAGATGCGAGGTGAAAGATGAGAGGAACGAGAGGGGGGGGAAATGGAAGAGAGATAGAGAAAAAGAAGGGAAGAGAAAGAGAGAGAAGAGAGTGAGAGCGGGCCTCCCGGTGGCGCAGTGGTCTAAGGCATGCATTGTAGTGATAGCTCTGTCACTACAGATCCTGGTTCAATCCCAGGCTGTGACGCAGCCGGCGCAATCGAGAGACCCATGAGGCGGCGCACAATTGGCCGTCGTCGTCCTGGTTTGGCCGGCGGGTTGTCCTTGTCCCATCGTGCTCTAGCGACTCCTGTGTTGGGCCGGGTGCAGTGCAAGCTGACACGGTGCGCAGGTGTACAGTGTTTCCTCCGACACATTGGTGTGGCTGGTTTCCGGGTTAAGCGGGCATTGTGTCAAGAAGCAGTCCAGCTTGGCGGGGTTGTGTTTCAGAGGACGCACGGCTCTTGACCTTCGCCTTCTCCGAGTCCGTACGGGAGTTGCAGCGATGGGTCAAGACTGTAACTACCATTTGGATATCAACAAATGTATTTAAAAAGGGGTAAATATAAGAAGGTAAAAATAATAATAAATAAAATAAGAGGGTGCGAGAGAAAGAGAGAGATCACTGACATCTCTGTCCGCTTGGATGTTGAACTCTTTGTTTGAAGGAGTGTTTATGTTTGCATTTACGTATTTGCTAAGAAATTGTTTAGGTGTGTGTGTGTGGTTGGTGTGTGTGTGTGTGTGTGTGTGTGTGTGTGTGTGTGTGTGTGTGTGTGTGTGTGTGTTTCCTGGTCGTGAGTCCCTGCAGGCCAGATGTGTCCGGGGCTGTGATCAGAGCGCTCCTTGTGACTGTGTGTGTGGATGAGAGTTGGTGGAAACCCCCCTCTTACGTGTGGGTGGTGAGTTAGACATTTTAGACTTACTGATTTACTGGGCCTTTTCACAGCTGTTCCCCCAGCCAGGTCCGGATTAATAAATGCCCCGTGGCTTTGGGTTTTTCGTAGCCCCCCTTCCCAGCACACCATAATTTTCTGTAAACAAATCCGTGCACCAAGATGCAATTGGATGCGTGGTAAATGTACTGTTGAAGAAAAATATCCTTCATAATAAAGCCACAATAATCTTTGCAATGTGGTATAGGCTACAGTTGAGCAGGGGTGTTTTTAGGGTTTCAACACATGGGGGGGGGGGAAATCTGCCTGTTAAAAACGCATTTCATGCAATTCTGTGTCATTTACATGCTCTCCGCAGCCGATGTGAGTAAGACCTTTAAGACCTTTAAACAGGTCAACATTCACATAGCCGCTGGGCCAGACGGATTACCAGGACGGGTCCTCGAGCATGTGCTGACCAACTGGCAAGTGTCTTCACTGACATTTTCAACCTCTCCATGTCTGTCATATTGTACCAACATGTTTCAAGCAGACCAAGCAGCCCAAGAACACTTTGGTAACCTGCCTAAATGACTACCGACCCGTAGCACTCACGTCTGTAGCCATGAAATGTGTGAAGGGCTGGTCATGGCTCACATCAACACCATTATCCCAGAAACCCTAGACTCACTCCAATTTGCATACCGCACCAACAGATCCACAGATGATGCAATATCTATTGCACTCCACACTGCTCTCTCCCACCTGGACAAAAGGAACACCTATATGAGAATGCTATTCACTGACTACAGCTCAGTGTTCAACACCATAGTGCCCTCAAAGCTCATCAATAAGCTAAGGACCCTGTGACTAAACACCTCCCTCTGCAACTGGATCCTGGACTCCCTGACGGGCCACCCCCAGGTGGTAAGGGTAGGTAACAACACATCCGCCACGCTGATCTTCAACACGGGGGCCCCTCAGGAGTGCGTGCTCAGTACTCTCCTATACTCTCTGATCACTCATGACTGCACCGCCAGGCACGACTCCAACACCATCATTAAGTTTGCTGATGACACAACAGTGGTAGGAGTGATCACCGACAACGATGAGGCAGCCTATAGGGAGGAGGTCAGAGACCTGGCCGTGTGGTGCCAGGACAACAACCTCTCCCTCAATGTGATCAAGACCAAGGAGATGATTGTGGACTACAGGAAAAGGAGGACCGAGCATGCCCCCATTCTCATCGATGGGGCTTTAGTGGAGCAGGTTGAGAGCTTCAAGTTCCTTGGCGTCCACATCACCAACAAACTAACATTGTCCAAGCACACCAAGACAGTCGTGAAGGGGGCACAACAAAACATATTCCCCCTCAAGAGACTGAAAAGATTTGACATGGGTCCTCAGATCCTCAAAAGGTTTTACAGCTGCACCATCGAGAGCTGTTACTACAGACGGTAGTGCGTACGGCCCAGTACATCACCAGTGCCAAGCTTACTGCCATCCAGGACCTCTATACCAGGCGGTGTCAGAGGAAGGCCCTAAAAATGATCAAAGACTCCAGCCACCCTAGTCATWGACTGTTCTCTCTGCTACCGCACGGCAAGCGGTACCGGAGCACCAAGTCTAGGTCCAAGAGGCTTCTTAACAGCTTCTACCCCAAGCCATACACATTTTACAGACACAATCTATTTTACAATAGTTATATTTTGTTTGTTTTTAGTTCTTCCTCTATTTCTGATGTCAATCCAGTTTGATTTCTATTTGTAACTGTGCTATTTCACAAAATTTCTGAACCTATATACATTTTACAGACCCCGTATGTTTTTCCTTTGGTCTCTACTGAGTTAGGTAAATCAGCTTTTAGTTTTCTTGCACCTTATTTGTAGAACAATCTTCAACATTTTCTTAGATTTGATGTGCTGGTACCTCTAGAGGAATTCAGAAAGCTGATTGAGGACCTTATTACTGATGAATGTGTTTGTTTTTTATGACCGTGTCTTTCTTTCTGCTTGCATTTTGTATTTATATTTTGATGTGTATTTTCTGTAATTTACAGTGGCAAGAAAAAGTATGTGAACCCTTTGGAATTACCTGGATTTCTGCGTAAATTGGTCATAAATGTCACGGTCGTCTTGAGGTGAGAGAGTGGACCAAGGCGCAGCGTGAGAAAAATACATCTTCTTTTATTAGACGAAGATGAAACACGAACTAAACACTTACAAACMAAACAAAACKACAAACAACCGTGAKGCTAACGACGTAAGTGCAAACACAAGCATCAAACGTACAACATAGACAATTACCCACATTAACCTAATGCCTATGGCTGCCTTAAATATGMCTCCCAATCAGAGACAATGAATGACAGCTGTCTCTGATTGAGACCCATTCAGGCAACCATAGACTTACCTAGACAACTACACTAGACACTGCCCTATACACATACAACACCCCTAGACACTACAAAAACACATACATTCCCCATGTCACACCCTGACCTAACTAAAATAATAAAGAAAACAAAGATAACTAAGGCCAGGGCGTGACAATAAAATGTGATCTGAACTTCATCTAGGTCCCAACAATAGACAAACACAGTCTGCTTAAACTAATAACACACAAACAATTATACGTTTTCTTGTCTTTATTGAACACACAGTGTAAATATTCAAAAAAAGTATGTGAACCCTTGGATTTAATAACTGGTTGACACTCCTTTGGCAGTGTCATGCCCTGACCTTAAAGATCCTTATTATTCTCTATGTTTGGTTAGGTCAGGGTGTGACTCGGGTGGGAAAGTCTGTTTTTGGCAGAGTGTGGTTCCCAATCAGAGGCAGCTGTCTATCGTTGTCTCTGATTGGGGATCATATATAAGTTGTCATTTTCCTTTTGGGTTTTGTGGGATCTTGTTTTCTGTATAGTTTCTTAGCCTTACAGAACTGTGCGCTTTCGTTTTTTGACTTTGTTATTTTGTTTGGTGTCATCAATAAAGTTACGATGTACGCCTACCACGCTGGGCCTTGGTCCACTCTTCATCATTCCACCAACGAGAGCCGTTACAGAAGATCCCACCAAAAARGGACCAAGCAGCATGGCCAGGAGGACTGGACATGGGAGGACATCTTAGACGGGAAAGGATCCTGGACGTGGTAGGAGATCCAGGCCGGAATGGATCGCCTTCCATGGGAGCAGACGGAGGCAGCGAGGGAGGAACAACGTCGACACCGGGGTTCGCGACCTCGATGCAAGCACGAGATGCAGCCCCCCAAAATAATTTAGACCTGAGCCTTAGTCAGGGTTTAGAACTGAGCCAACTCCCCGTGCTTACCGTGGGGAGCGAGTGACCGGTCAGGCACCGCGTTATGCGGTGATTCACAGCCCGTTGCGCTCCGTGCTAGCTCCCCGCATTTGCCATGCTAGAGTYGGCATTCAGCCAGGACGGATTGTGCCGYCTCAGCGCTCCTGGTCTCCGGTGCGTCTCTTCGGCCCAGGATATCCTGCGCCYGSTCTGCGCACTGTGTCTCCGGTGCGCCTTCACAGCCCAGTGCATCCTGTGCCAGCACCCCGCATTTGCCGGGCTAAAGTAAGCATCCAGCCAGGACGGGTTGTGCCAGCTCTACGCTCGAGACCTCCAGTGCGCCTCCACGGCCCAGTGTATCRGACTGGAGGAGGAGATTTGAGTGACTGACAACTACTGTACCATGTCATTATTTATACATTTTTTATTTACCCCTTTTTGCTCCACAATTTCATGGTATCCAATTGGTAGTTACAGTCTTGTCTCATTGCTGCAACTATCGTACGGACTTGAGAGAGGCAAAGGTCAAGAGCCATGCACCCTCCGAAACACAACCCTGCCACACCGCACTGCTTCTTGACACAATGCCCGTTTAACCTGGAAGCCAGCTGCACCAAAGTGTCGGAGGAAACGGCCAAACCCTCCCCTAACCCGGACGACGCTGGGCCAATTGTGCACCGCCCCTTGGGTCTCCCGTTCACAGCCGGCTGTGACAAAGCCTGAACTCGAACCAGGATCTCTAGTGGCACAGCTAACAGTGTGATGCAGTGTCTTAGACCACTGCGCCACCCAGGGGGCCTATTTATAGAATTTTTATTTCACCTTTATTTTACTAGGCTAGTCTTGTTGAGATTAACAATCTGTTTTAAAAGAGAGACCTGGCCAAAATTGCAGCACACATAGTTTCAGACACATTCACAACATAAAACACAAAACAGTACAGTTGAAAAACATACATTTACACATTGAACACCAAGATGGTTTTGGAAAGTGTGGTGCAACTAGGGGATAAAACATTGACAGCCCCCCACTTCATTTTCTATCATAGTGTTTGACCTAAATGTAAACTCATTTAAAGGGACGAGCTCCTGTTATTTCAGATCCTTGTGAAGCTCCTTCTAAACGGAAGTGGAAGATGCTTTTTCCCTTAGCTCTGTACAGGCCTTAGGCACAATTAACAAAACAAAGTAATGCAAGTGCAGGCGATAGTTTTCATTTGTTTGCTGGAAAATGTAGTTACACAAGTAAAATGGGAGCTGTCTCAGTATGGCCTTATAAATAAAAACAAACCAATGATTTAATTTCCTGAAGAGATAAGGAAGGCCAGCCCACTCTCATATAGAGGTTACAGTGATGTGTGAGGGTTTTGGTAACTAACTTCAGCGCCCCATGGTGCACATTGTCCAGCTTACGTAATGACGCCACAATCAATTACAGGCACGAAAGTAGCGAAAACAAGCCTCTTTCTCACTTCAAAAGAAAAACATGACTTATTACGAAAATAAAAACCCAACTTGAGCCTAAGCATTTTCACAAGACCTTCGATACCCGCTGCCACATCAGGTATGAAAAACACTGCAGCCTGTATACACACTGCAGGCTAGACTGAAAATGTAGTGACATCTAATATCTGAACATGGTGCATCACGTGTATTGAGAGCAGTACTGTGTGGAAGAACAATATACAGTAGCAGAGTCCCATCTAAATCAAATCAAATCAAATTTTATTTGTCATATACACGTGTTTAGCAGATGTTATTGCGGGTGTAGCGAAATGCTTGTGTTTCTAGATCCAACAGTGCAGTAATATCTAACAAGTAATATCTAACAATACACACACTCTAAAGTAAAGGAATGGAATTAAGAATATATAAATATTTGGACGAGCAATGTCAGAGCGGCATAGACTAAGATACAGTAGAATAGGATAGAATACAGTATATACATATGAGATGAGTAATGCAAGATATGTAAACATTATTAAAGTGACTAGTGTTCCAATTATTAAAGTGGCCTGTGATTTGAAGTCTATGTATATAGGGCAGCAGCCTCTAATGTGCTAGTGATTGCTATTTAACAGTCTGATGGCCTTAATATAGAAGCTGGCCAGCTCTTCCAGACTTCAATACTCCGCCAACCCCCAGCCTCCAGCCCTGTGACTTAAAGGGGAAAGGTTTGATTGAGTTTGCGAACAGCCTGGCAACTTCAGTCCCTCTCCTCTCCTCTCACTGTAGCAGAGTGGGAGAATGCCAGAATGCAAACACTCGCTCCCCTTTGATGGCTGGGAGATCAGAGCAGGGGTAACATTCTACACGGCCACGCTAAGGTCGGCGCTACCGCAGGACATCAAACTGAATTCATCTGTTGTTAGGCTTTACTAGATTGTGGAAGATCTATTTTAAGTGCTTGATGTTTTTGTAGTATTTGTTTCTGTTCAAATCAAATGTTATTCGTCACATGCTTGGTAAACAACAGGTGTAGACTAACAGTGAAATGCTTACTTACAGGCCCTTTTCCAACAATGCAGAGTTAAAGATAAATATTAAATAGTGACACAAAGAATAAATACACAGTGAATAACGAATAACAATAACGAGTAAAAAATAACATGGCTATAAACAGGGAGTACCAGTACCGAGTCAATGTGCATGGGTACGAGGTAATTGAGATAGATGCAGGTAGCTCCAAATGTATTTAGGCAGAGACATATTTTCTGTTGTTTGTTGTTTTGCCTCTGTACTCCAGCACTTTGAAATGATACAATGACTATGAGGTTAAAGTTCAGACTGTCAGCTTTCATTTGAGGGTATTTTCATCCGTATTGGGAGAACCGTTTAGAATTTACAGCACTTTTTGTACTTAATCCCCCCATTTTAGTGGAATAAAAGTATTGAGACAAATTCACGTGTATGTGTATTAAAGTAGTCAAAAGTGAAGTATTTGGTCCCATATTTATAGCATGCAATGACTACATCAAGCTTGTGACTTCAAATTAGTTGGATGCATTTTCTGTTTGTTTTGGTTGTGTTTCAAATTATTTAGTGAAATGAATTGTAAAAAATGAATTGTGTCATTTTGGAGTCACTTTTATTGTAAATAAGAATCACTTCTACAGTAATGTGGATGATACCATAATTACGGATAATCCTGAATGAATCGTGAATAATGATGAGTGAGAAAGTTACAGAGGCATAAATATCATACCCCTAATCTGAAACACAACCAAAACAAACAGAAAATGCATCCAACAAATTGTGTGCTATGTGTGCTATGAATATGGGACCAAACACTTACGTTTCGACTACTTTAATAGACATATAAGTGAATTTGTCCCAATACTTTTGGTCCCCTAAAATGGGGGGTGCTGTAACAGTTCTAAACGGTTCACCCGATAATGATGAAAATACCCTCAAATTGAAGCTGTCAGTCTGCACTTTAACCTCATAGCCAAATCAAAGTGCTGAAGTACAGAGCCAAAACAAAACAAACAATTGTCAGTGTCCCAATACTCTGGAGCTCACTGTATGTACATATAACTAGGAGTAAAGTCACTGTTATACAGAGACACATCACATTTCCTTTGGTGTGCAAAGTGTCACACAGTGTATGATGGGAGTGTGTATGAGTGCGTGTTTGATTTGAGGACTTGAGAGTTGTATGTTTTCCTGAGAGGGGGCCGGTTTTCTGCTCTCAAAGTTGGGTTCATGTAAATGAGTTGGGGGGGATTCAGTGCATCAGAGAGAGAGAGAGAGAGAGAGAGAGAGAGAG
>NC_036856.1:34839897-34848570 GCF_002910315.2 Salvelinus sp. IW2-2015 | reverse complement strand
AGAGAGAGAGAGCGAGGCGGGTGGCTCGGAAGAGAGGAGAGAGAGATTCATGGAAGACATGAGAGAGAGAGAGAACGACGAGAGAAGGAGAGGAGAGAGAGAGAGAGGCGAGAGAAGAAGAGAGAGAGAGAGATAGGAGAGAGAGAGACAGAGTGAGACGAGAAGAGAGAGAGAAGAGACGAGAGAGAGAGAGAGAGAGAGAGAGGAGAATAGAAGAGAGAGAAGAAGAGAGAGAAGAGAGGAGGAGAGACGAAGATAGACGCAACCGAAAAAATCGAGAAGACAGAAGAGAAGAGCGACGAGACGAGAGAGAGAAGAGAGAAAAAAGAGAGAGAAGAGGAAAGACGAGAAAAGAGAGAGACGAGAGAGAGAGAGAGAAGAGAGAGAGAAAGGAGAAGAAGAAAAAAATAAAGCAAAAAAGAGAGAGATGAGAGATAGAGAAGAGAGAGAGAGAGAGAGAGAGTAGCAAAAGAGTAGCAAAAAGAAAGTCAGTCACTCAGTCAGTGAGTGAGAAAGTAAACGGTAACAAAAAAAACGCTGAAAAATGTCCTCTGTGTCTGATGAAACAAAAAATAGAACTGTTTGGCCCATGAATGGACCATCTTATGTTTGGAGGAAAAAGGGGAAGCTTGCAAGCTGAAGAACACCATCCAACCGTGAAGCACGGGTTGGCAGCATCCTGTTGTGTGAGGTGCTTTGCTGCAGGAGGGACTGGTGCACTTCACCAAAATAGATGGCATCATGAGGATGGACAATTTATGCGGATATATTGAAGCAACATCTCAAGACATTCAGTCAGGAAGTTTAAAGCTTGGTCGCAAATGGTCTTCCAAATGGACAATGGACCTCAAGCATACTTCCAAAGTTTGGCAAAAAATGCGCTTAAGGACAACAAAGTCAAGGTATTGGAGTGGCATCACAAAGCCCTGACCTCTAGTCCTATAGAAAATGTGGTGGGGCAGAACTAAAAGCGTGTGCAAGAAAACCTTACCTGAGTCAGCCTACAACGCTGACTCAAGTGTTACAACCAACTCTGACAGGAGAATGGGAGCCGATGAAACATCGACCCAACTTATCTGTTGTGTGGGAAGCTTCTGGAAGGCTACCCGAAGCGGTCCTTATGACCCAAGTTAAACAATTTAAAGGCCAATGCTACCAAAATACTAATTGAGTGTATGTAAAACTTTTGAACCCACTTGAGATGTGACGAAAAGAAATTAAAGCTGAAAATAAATTATTCTCTTACTATTATACTGACATTTCCCACCCATCTTCTTAAAATAAAAGTGCGTTGATCTAAAGCTGAGCCCTAGGACAATGGATTTTACGATGGAATTAAATGTCAGACGATATGTTGAAAAACTGAGAGTTTAAATCTTATTTGGCTATAGCGTGTATGTAAAACTTTACGAGCCTTTGCAACTGTTATATTTGATATTTTGAGATTCTTCAAATTAGTAGAGCCACCTCTTTGCCGCTTAATGACAGTGCTTGCACGAACGCTTTGGCATTTCTCTCAACCAGCTTCATGACTTGTAATCACCCCCTGGAAATGCATTGTCAATTAACAGGTGTGCCTTGTTAAAAGTTAATTTGTGGAATTTCTTTCCTTTCTTAATGCATTTGAGCCAAATCAGTGTGTTGTGGACCAAGGTAAGGGGTGGTATACAGAAAAATAGCGCCCTATTTGGTAAAAGACAAAGTCCATATTATGGGCAAGAACACTCAAATAGCAAAGAAAATGACAGTCTATCATTACTTTTAAGACATGAAGGTCAGTCAATGAAGAAAATTATCAAGGAAACTTTGACAGTTTCTTCAAGTGCAGGTTTCACAAAACCATTTAAGCGCTATGATTGAAACTGGCCTCTCATGGGACCGCCACAGAAATTAAGGACCAAAGTTACCTTCTGCTGCAAGAGGGAGTAAGAATTTCATTAACGTTAGTTAGCCCCTCAGAAATTTGCGAGCACCACCAAAAGCAAATCACAGAGAATGTCAGTAACAGACACATAACAAAACAACCATCACTGTACCAGAGAGAGGAAACCGAAGCATAGAGAGAGAGAGAGAGAGAGAGAGAGAGAGAGAGAGAGAGAGAGAGTAGCAAAGAGTAGCAAAAAGAAAGTCAGTCACTCAGTCAGTGAGTGAGAAAGTAACGGTGTGTGAGAGAGAGAGTGCAGCAGCTGTGGCCTCCCACTAGCCGTTAGCAGTTAGCCTCAGTGTTAGTCTTGCTTAGGATGAAGGAGCGTTGTGCCGTGTGCCCCCTCCGCCACCAGGCTTGGCCACCATGCAGCAGCCCCCTGCCAGCCTCTCTCACCTTGCCTTCACCCTCTGTACCCTGCTGACTACTGCCCTGTGTCTGTGTGTCTGTTGACAGACGAGTCGTACCAGAAGCTTGCCATGGAGACCATGGAGGAGCTGGACTGGTGTCTGGACCAGCTGGAGACCATCCAGACCTACCGCTCCGTCAGCGACATGGCCTCCAACAAGGTAAGATTGACCTCAAAACTCCCTATGTCTTCAACCCTCTGCAGACCCATATCTCTATTACCTATACACTGACCTCCAAACTTGCAGCCGCTGCTGCTTTGCTCTGACGGAGCTGGCAACTAACTACTATATGTCACAATGTCCAATATCTCCAAGTCCAGTCATGGACTTAGTTTGTTAGGGATTTTGACTTTTGAGTGCATTTTGACTTTTGCATTTTCCCGTTGAATACATGAGAACTGAAGTTGCTGGGTAGTTTTGTAAGTGTTCTGCTAGTTATTAATGTGCCAGCCAGGGGCCATGTCAGCAGTGTACCTGTACCATATGTACAGTCAGGGACCATCCATGGTCCCTCTTATGCTTAAACTTATACTCCAGAGTCTCCTTTGACTGTTGCATGCTCGTGCAAATCAGCTGCATTTAACTACTGTATTGCACTGTAATGTGCAATTTTCCATTGAAAAAAATTGCATTGCTCAAATATGTCCTGCACAATTTAATGCAATTTCAAGTTTACTCTTGTTAAATTCTGCAAACATAGGAAGAAAAGCTCATTACTGTTGTAGAAGCTGGACAACAGGATGTCACCGGTCCTGCATTGGGTCAAACAATACACTGGAGGGGAAGAGGTGTGTGTGTGTATGCGTGTGTGTGTGTGTGTGTGTGTGTGTGTGTGTGTGGTGTGTGTGTGTGTGTGTGTGTGTGTGTGTGTGTGTGTGTGTGTGTGTGTGTGTGTGTGTGTGTGTGTGTGTGTGTGTGTGTGTGTTGTGTGTGTGTTGTGTGTGTGTTGTGTGTGTCGAGATGCTGAAGACCCCTGCTCTGCTTGACTCTGTCTTCCTGTTTCCTTCCTGATATCACTCAGATCAGACTACAATAGAGCTTCCCAGAAGGCCTTGGGGCAGGGTTAATGGTCCCGTTTATTTGACCGATTGCTTTCGTCATCAGGACACATGCAGGACGAAGGCTTTTTCCTAAATACAATGGAGGAGCTCTCACACACACACACACACCACACACACACACACACACACACACACACACACACACACACACACACACACACACACACACACACACACACACACACACAACACACACACACACAGCACAACACAACACACACACACACACACACCATAGGGACTGACTGGCTAACTGAATCACTGACTGGCAGGCAAAAGGACATAGAAAGTGATTGTGAGTCACTGGACAAATTAGGTTTAGTCACTCGACAGACTCACTGAACAACGGACAGATTATTGATGGAAACTTCTTCACCTTGGTTGGAAAAAGGCCAAAAACAAGAAACCCATGTGGAGACAGACTGAGAAGCTAGCCCAGCCTAAACGGTCACATGGGCAGACTGAATGACTGGGTGGCAGACTGACTGATGGAGGAGTCACTGATGCATGCTGACTCAAACTGTTCTGATTCAGTCTTAAGAATCTCCCCTATAACTCCCTATGCTGCCCTGAGGGCGATACTGGTTCAGCTTTCACAATTATTTTGGTCGTTGTGATGAGATAAGATAACATTAGACACTTATTAGATCAGTCCAACAAACAGTAGGGAGAGGTTATCTGAACAGTGAACACTGATCCCATTCGTTTAAACTGAGCAGTCTTTGAGCGTGGTTGAAACACTTGATCAAGATCATCTCCTGTGWTTCTACTGTCCACTGATAAAATTACACAACTTTCACAAAGTAGCATTGAGCATGATACTGCATTCACTGTCATGAAGATAATAAACATATGTCTTAGATAACAGTTTCAGATGAGGTTGGAGACGCAATTCTTGAAGATCTGACAGCATTTGAAACCTTAGTAAAGTGCGGGGAAAGTCTACAGACTAATTCCAGTAAAACATCCCCATGGTAAAGAGCATTGAACTTTGTCACTGTCTGTCTGGCCCTCTGACTCTCTGTCTGGCTCTCTGACTGTCTGTCTGTCTGGCCCTCTGACTGTATCAGTGTCTGTCTGTCTGGCCCTCTGACTGACTGTCTGTCTGGCCCTCTGACTGACTGTCTGTCTGTGTCTGTCTGTCTTCTGTCTGGCCCTCTGACTGTCTTTCTGTCTGGCCCTCTGACTGTCTGTCTGTCTGTCTGGCCCTCTGACTGTATCAGTGTCTGTCTGTCTGGCCCTCTGACTGTCTGTCTGTCTGGCCCTCTGATTTGATCAGATTGCCTGTAAGTGATAGGCTCTTGCTCAAACTTGCAGCTTCTGTGTAGGAGTCAAAGACAATATCAAATTTGACTGTTCCTTTTCCCTCTCTGGGATTCAAACTCTCACCTGGATTAGTTTGAACAGGTCAAATCAAGAGAACTAGGGTATCATACATTTTTCTACTGCTTCACATGGAAATCCATTGTTTGGACTAACAACAGAAATATCAGAGAGATCATATCATTGATAACAGTTTTATTGACAGTGTATAACATGTTACCCTGATGCTGGTTGCTGCAACACTAGGTTAGAGAACAGGCAGTAGACTGTCAGGGTGAGAGAGGCGGAACTACCAGAGAGGGGATGTGTGCGTCGAGCAGAAACACACTCAGGCACACACACCCAGCACCCAACTCAAAGTGAGTCAAGAAAGCTACAGCGTTTCCCAACCCTCCCCACGTCAGAGCCTGAGGCTTGGACCTTACTCATAGTCTCAGTACATACAGACTCTGCTTCCTGCGAGCCCAGACACTCTACAGGACTTAACCCAACCAAGCCGCTCAAACACACAAGATGGGAGCCTGCTGCCTGGAAAAGAAAGAGAGAAAGTTAGGAAAACTTAACGGCTGGAGAAAGGTGAAATTATCTTGGATTCGATTAGTTGAAGATTTTTCCTAGTTTGAAGCTTTTAATGCACTTATTTATTTTGGAGAAAAAATATTTTACTGTATTCTTCAAAAGTTATTCAAAAGTTATTTCTTGTGTCATGGGCAGTTGCTTTGGGGTTTTGCCAATGCTGCATGGTTTACTGAGTTTAGTTTTGTTTTATGCTGCTTCTAAGTCTCTGGGAAAACTTATTTGTCTGCCTGCAAGTCTTTCTAATGATATTTTGTGCATACCTTATGATATTTTATGCATACCTTATGATATTTTGTGCATACCTTATGATATTTTGCGCATACCTTATCTGGGATATTTTGTACGATTTTGAGAAGTACACCAAGGTAAATGGATTCAATGCTGGTTCTTTGTCTTGACTTCAGCGGAGTGCACCTCTGTGTAAAGCTGCAACAATCTAGGATGCTTTGTCTGAGTAAGGCTGTGCCCTGCAGATAGAGTCAAGCCTATGTGGCTCTCTCAGTCGAGTTTCTGTGCTATTGCTTTGAGAGTGCACTGATGAATTCTTATCAGTTCATTAAATTAGTTCAATATTATAGAAAGTAGACTTTTTGAGAGGAGTTGACAGTCATTTGCGGCAGTTGGTTGAATGTATTTAAGGACATTGCTTTGTTGTTATTTTCTGGAACTTCTTCCACCATCTCGGTCAGAACAAACGGGATGTGTTAAAAGAGAATAACTACTTTTTATTTCCGTTAATCTCTGACGCATCTGAACGTGTCCAAACCAAGTTGTTGAGTTCATGTGGAAAGTGGCCTGGCTGATACAGTGCATTTGGAAGGTAGATTGATAAGGATTTTTTTTTTCATAAAGGCTGTGCTTAAGGCTGTAACGTAACAAAATGTGGAAAAAGTCAAGAGGTTTGAATACTTTCCGAATGCACTGTAAGTGGTGTTTCCATGCCCTGCTGCATTGAGGGAGAGGAGACCGGGGGACAGGGTCTCTGTGCTGCAGTCAGTCAGTCACCAACCAACACCTTTATTTAGATTTAGTTATGAATTGAGTTTGCAGTGAACATTTGGAGCTCCTCCAAGCCATCTCACTCTCATACAAAGGCCTCTTCAAAGACAAAACTAGAATGCTTTTCTTTACTTCACAAAGTTGTGTGAAGCATCCTGTTGATTCCTAGATGGTGCTTAAACATCCTGTTGATTTCTAGATGGTGCTTAAACATCCTGTTGATTTCTAGATGGTGCTTAAACATCCTGTTGATTTCTAGGTGGTGCCTTAAGACATCCCTGTTGATTTCTAGGTGGTGCTTAAAACATCCTGTTCGATTTCTAGGTGGTGCTCTAAACATCCTGTTGATTTCTAGGTGGTGCTTAAACATCCTGTTGGATTTCTAGATGGTGCTTAAACATCCTGTTGATTTCTAGATGGTGCTTAAACATCCCTGTTGATTTCTAGGTGGTGCTTAAACATCCTGTTGATTTCTAGGTGGTGGCTTAAAACATCCTGTTGATTTCTGGTGGTGCTTTAAACATCCTGTTGAGTTTTTAGGTGCTACATGCGTCTTAAACATCCCTGTTGATTGTTTAAGGTCATGTCGGTTTAGATAGAGCTGATCTCCTCTGTAGGTTTAGATAGACGCTGATCTCCTCTGTCGGTTTAGATAGAGCTGATCTCTCTCTGTAGGTTTAGATAGAGCTGATCTCTCTGTAGGTTTAGATAGAGCTGATCTCTCTGTCGGTTTAGATAAGAGCTGATCTCTCTCTGTAGGTTTAGATAGAGCTGATCTCTCTGTCGGTTTAGATAGAGCTGATCTTCTCTCTGTAGGTTTAGATAGAGCTGATCCTCTCCTGTAGGTTTTAGATAGAGCTGATCTCTCTCTGTAGGTTTTAGATAGAGCTGATCTCTCTCTGTAGGTTTAGATAGAGCTGCTGACACCACAACTGAATCCTCTCTGAGGGGAACTGAAACACTTTGTGTCAAAGCGTTGAGTCACTTGCCTTTACTTCTCTTTTCTTTCTTTTGTCTCTCTTTTACTCTTTAATCATCTATTTTCCTCTTTCTCTTTTTGTCATGCAGTTTCTCAATTCCTCATACTTTTCTTATTTGTGAGCTAACGATGGCACACCCTACGTATACACACACAGCTAGGCCATTCGCAGCCAGAGCCGGACTGTAGTGAGTCAGTTAGAGGAAGTGAGAGGTCGTGTGTATCCGGACTCTCTATGGGGTTGTGTCTCTATCTGTAAACGTACATGCGCTCATCCCTGAAAGAAACATATGTCATGGTCAATCTTACCCATCATGACACAGTGTAATCACTGTGTGTCATAAGTTTACCAAGGCTGGGGAATCAAGCGCAACTAGATTAAGATTAACCTGGCACTGAAGTTGTGCGTGCTGAAGTTATATTATTACGGAAACATTTGATAAAAACATGGAATTTTACTTTACAAATCCCCCATGTTTTGAGCAAGAGTCATATTTTACAGTCTATTCAGCTGCAGCCTGTCTGAGGACATAGTGCCCACTCGTGGCTGGAAGAGGGAAATGAAATATCATTTTGAGTTTTGGAGGTCCTCAATCAGTGGTGTTATTAACTCAAGTAATTTCAAAAGATGCACAAGTACATGCCTGCTTATGTGTATGTATGTCTTGTCTGTCTGTCTGCCGTTGGTGGGGAGAGAGGGTGGGGAGAGAGGGGGAGTGGGGTGGGAGGAGGGTGGGGAGAGAGGGAGGGGAGAGAGAAAAGGTTACAAAGTGATAGAGCGAGTGAAAGAATGGAGGGCGGAAAAGCAGAGAGAGAGAGAGAGAGAGAGAGCTCCGGTGTCAGAGAGTTGAGCTTCCGGTGTCAGAGAGGCGAGCTCCGGTGTCAGAGAGTTGAGCTCCGGTGTCAGAGAGGCGAGCTCCGGTGTCAGAGAGTTTGAGCTCCGGTGTCCAGAGAGGCGAGCTCCGGTGTCAGAGAGTGAGCTTCGGGTCAGAGAGCGGCTCCGGTGTCAGAGAGGGAGCTCCGGTAGTCAGAGAGGCGGCTCCGGTGTCAGAGAGGCGAGCTCCGGTGTCAGAGAGGCGAGCTCCCGTGTCAGAGAGTTGAAGCTCCGGTGTCAGAGAGGCGAGCTCCGGTGTCAGAAAGGTGAGCTCCCGGTGTCAGAACGGTGAGCTCGGTGTCAGAGAGGTGAGCTCCGGTGTCAGAGAGGTGAGCTTCCGGTGTCAGAGAGGTGAGCTCCGGTGTCAGAGAGGTGAGCTCCACAGCAGGAGGTAAATACCTTCCCTTACCTCTGTCTCTATCTGAATGAATCATAACACTCAACTCAATCCAATATTAACATTAAATCTCAATCTCATTCACAGTCAGCTCATAGAGTTTCATTAAGATCACCACGGGTGGGGC
>NC_036856.1:34835472-34839478 GCF_002910315.2 Salvelinus sp. IW2-2015 | reverse complement strand
TCAGGCTTGATAACTTGTTTGTCAGTTAGATGTTGAGTGAATAACACCAAAGATGACCGATTTTAGTTTTGCTACTCACTTCGTTCTTCGTATGTTAGGTTGATTTCATCTCGCTTGGCGATACTCTTTGGAAACACCCAGAACCTAGGTTCTCTCACTTCGTCTCTTTGGTAGTTTAATTGAGGAACAACCTAGTCCTAATTATCTCGATGCACGACCGTTCTGCTGTATAGTGGTATTTGATGTGTGGAGTTTGTCTCTGCACTCCGTTCCCTCTTTGGTATGTCTCTTCTCACCATCGTGTCGGTGACGAAAGTGCATGAGAACGTGTTTTCTCTCACTTCGTCTTTTTGGTGAGAACCACAAAGTGAGACGATGCCTTATCGAACTCAAACACTACGATCAAGCACTGTTGGACAATTGTTTTCCTCTTTCGTCTCGTGAAATCTCTGTTTAAAAGAGTTAGATTTACATCTCTCTCTGTCTCTTTGCGTCGTTTTCTCTCGCTTCGTATCTCTTGTGGTGTTTTTCTCGCCGTGTCCATCTTTGGTGTTTCTCTCACTTCCTCCTGGTGTTTTCTCTTGCTCCGGTCTCTGTTGGTGTTTTCTCTCACTCCGTCTCTTTGGTGTTTTCTCTCACTTCGTCTCTGTGTTGTCTCTTCACTTCGTCTCTTTGGTGTTTTCTCTCACTCCGTCTCTTTGGTGTTTTCTCTTGCTCGTCTCTTTGGTGTTTTCTCTCACTCCGTCTCTTGGTGTTTTCTCTCGCTCGTCTCTTTGGGTTTTCTCGCTTCGTCTCTTTGGTGTTTTCTCTCACTTCGTCTCTTTGGTGTTTTCTCGCTCCGCTCTCTTTGTGTTTTCTCTCGCTTCGTCTGTTTGGTGGTTTCTCTCCACCTCGTCTCTTTGGTGTGTTCTCTCGCTTCGTCTCTTTGGTGTTTCTCTTCGCTTCGTCTCTTTGTGTTTCTCTCACTCTGTCTGGTGTTTCTCTCTCACTCCGTCTCTTTGTTGGTTTTCTCTCACTCTGTCTGGTGTTTTTCTCTCACTTCTGTCTCTTTGGTGTTTTCTCTCACTCCGTCTCTTTGGTGTTTTCTCTGCTCATCTCTTTGGTGTTTTCTCTCTCGCTGTCTTGGTGTTTTCTCTCACTCCGTCTCTTTGGTGTTTTCTCTCACTCCGTCTCTTTGGTGTTTTTCTCTCGCTTCGTCTCTTTGGTGTTTCTCTCACTCCGTCTCTTTGTGGTTTTCTCTCGCTCCGTCTCTTGGTGTTTCTCTTTCTCTGGCTGGTGTTTTCTCTCGCTTCGTCTCTGTGTTTTCTCTTGCTCCGTCTCTTTTGGTGTTTTTTCTCTCTCGCTTTCTTGGTGTTTCTCTCACTTCGTCTCTTTGGTGTTTTCTCTCACTCCGTCTCTTTGGTTATGTTTCTCTCACTTCGCTCCGTCTCTTTGGTGTTTTCTCTCACTCCGTCTCTTTGGTGTTTTCTCTCGCCCTGAAAACCTCTAATACTAATATCGGCTGTGGATAATGAACAGCCACTGTGGCTCTGCTGACAAATGTCAGGCAATAGAAAGAGAGGAGGAGCGAGGGAGACAAATAAAGAAAGAGATGTACAGTATAAGACGTGCCGTTCCTTCTCATTTCTCCCATTACTGCTCAGTGACGCAGGCTTCTCCCACGATTCTCTCAGTACTCTATTAAAAATGTCTAAATGGCAGCACTAGTCTGTGATCCTCTGGCAGAGAGATCAAAGAGAGAGGCTTTCCTCATCCTTGCCTCTGTCAGGAAGGAGGGAAGTGGGTTGTCTGCAGAGTAGAAGAGGGGAAGAGAGGAGAGGAGGATAGAAAAGAGGGAAGGGGGATCTTGTATCTCTGGTTCCCATTCCCACCCCTCCCCCACTGCCTGGTTGTGCTGCTGGGGGCTCTCCCCTTCACTCTGCTCCACTTTCCGTCAAATCATGTGTGCTATGTACAGTGTGTTGCTGAGGCTGACAGACTATAAGTAGGGGAAAAGAGAGAGAGAGAAAGGAGACGGGAAACTGAGAGAGAGAGTATAGAGAGAGACCGGAGGGGAGAGAGAGAAAGACAGGAGGAAAAAGAGAGAAAGGGAGCAAAAGAGAGAGGAGGAGAGAGAGAAGGAGAGAGAGAGAGCCAAGAGGAAAGGGAGAGAGAGAGAGGTAGGAGGAAAGAGAGAGAGAGGGGAGAGAGATAGAGCCAAGAGGAAAGGGAGAGAGAGAGAGGCAGGAGGAAAGAGAGAGAAAGGGGGAGAGAGGAAAGAGAGAGACAGGAGGAAAGAGAGAGAAAGGGAGAGAGAGCCAGAGAAAGAGAGGATAGACAGAGACAGGAGGAAAGACAAAGAAAGGGAGAGAGAGAGGATAGAGAGACAGGAGGAAAGAGAGAGTGAAAGAGAGAATAGAGACAGGAGGAAAGAGAGAGGATAGAGACAAGAGGAAAGAGAGAGAGAGAGAGAGAGAGGATTGAGAGAGAAAGGGAGAGAGAGAGACAGGAGGAAAGAGAGAGAAAGGGAGAGACAGAGCCAGAGAAATAGAGGATAGACAGAGACAGAACAAAAGAGAGAGAAAGGGAGAGAGAGAGGATAGAGATAGAGGAGGAAAGAGAGAGAAATGCAAGGAAGAGAGACTTGGAGAGAGAGACTAACAGAGAAATCCAGGGAGAGAGAGAGCCAGGGAGAGAGAGAGACTCCTCTTTCTCTCCTCTTCTCTGCTCCCTTGGCTTTCTGGCTCAACGGATAATAGAACAGCTAGTTAAAGATGGCTGGTCGCTCTCTCTCTCAGCAGAAGTCTCAGTGAGGCTCTCCATGTCTAGGTAAGAGGATACCAAAATACCAATACCAAAAAGAAGAGAAGGAGCAGACTGTAGCTGTAGTCAGGGTTAGTGTTACGTCCTAGGCTAGGAGATCCACAGAACTGGGCTGCAGCTTGGAGCTATGAGCTAGATTTGGAGCTGAGAGAGGCTCTGAGCACTGATGAATAATAGACAAGAAGGGGAGGAGGAAGAATTACGTGGGCATTGGCAGAGAGGACCGCCGAGAGCTACTGAGAAAAGGCTAAAAGCACTGCCGATGCTCAATTCTGACTGGAGGGGGTTCTCCACTGTATTAATCTGACTGGAGGGGGGTTCCTTCCACTGTATGAATCTGACTGGAGGGGGGTTCCTCCAATGTATTAATACTGGACTGGCAGGGGGTTTCCTCACTGTATTAATCTGACTGGAGGGGGTTCCTCCACGTAAATCTGACTGAGGGGGTTCCTCCACTGTATTAATCGACTGGAGGGGGTTCCTCCACTGTTAATTTAATCTGACTGCGCAGGGGGTTCCTCCACTGTATTAATCTGACTGGAGGGGGGTTGTCCTTCCACTGGTATTAATCTGACTGGAGGGGGGTCGTCCTCCACTGTATTAATCTGACTGGAGGGGGGTTCCTCCACTGTATTAATCTTGACTGGAGGGGGGTTCTTCCTCACCTGTAATTAATCTGACGGAGGGGGGTTCCCACTTTAAACTGACTGCTCATTATTAATCTCAACTTCACTGCTCTCTACCTGCTGCCAGCCTCTTTCTCTCTCTCTCTCTCCCTGGCTCTCTCTCTAAGTCTCTCTCTCTCTCTCCTGGCTGTCTCTCTCTATCTCTCTCCCTGGCTCCCTTCTAAGTCTCTCTCTCTCTCTCCCTGGCTCTCTCTCCCTGCTTCTCTCTCCCCTTGCTCTCTCTCTCCTGGCTCTCTCTCTCTGGCTCTCTCTCCCTGGCTCTCTCTCTCCCTGGCTCTCTCTCCCTGGCTCTCTCTTCCCTGGCTCTCTCTCTCTATCTCTCTCCTGGCTCTCTCTCTCCCTGGCTCTCTCTCTTCCTGGCTCTATCTCCCTGGCTCTCTCTCTCTATCTCTCTCCCTGGCTCTCTCTCTCCCTGGCTCTCTCTCCCTGGCTCTCTCTCTAAGTTTCACTCCCTGGCTTCTCTCTCTCCCTGGCTCTCTCTCCCTGGCTCTCTCTCCCTGGCTCATCTCTCACTAAGT
>NC_036856.1:34817098-34829805 GCF_002910315.2 Salvelinus sp. IW2-2015 | reverse complement strand
TCAGATTAATACAGTGGAGGAACCCCCCTCCAGTCAGATTAATACAGTGGAGGAACCCCCCTCCAGTCAGATTAATACAGTGGAGGAACCCCCCTCCAGTCAGATGAGCATCGCAGTGCTTTACCTTTTCTCTCTCCTCCTCCTCTCTCCATCCCAGTATTTCTTCCCTCCTCCCCTTCTTGTCTATTATTCATCAGTGCTCAGAGCCTCTCTCAGCTCCAAATCTAGCTCATAGCTCCAGCTGCAGCCCAGTTCTGTGGATCTCCTAGCCTAGGACGTAACCACTAACCCTGACTACAGCTACAGTCTGCTCCCTTCTCTTCTTTGGTATTGGTATTTGGTATCCTCTTACCTAGACATGGAGAGCCTCACTGAGACTTCTGCTGAGAGAGAGAGCGACCAGCCATCTTTAACTAGCTGTTCTATTATCCGTTGAGCCAGAAAGCCAAGGGAGCAGAGAAGAGGAGAGAAGAGGAGGATTCTTTTTAGCACTAAAGGAATCCCGTTCATCTGCCTCTCTCTATTTTACCACGCTGGATTACAGTAGTTCTGCGGCTGTTGCTGCTGGCTCTCTGTCCTGTAGGGAGGGGAAAACGGGCTCCAAAATGCCTGAAGCTAACTACCTGCTGTCTGTGTCTTGGGGTTACATTAAGGTGTGTATTGTATTGTTAGCTGACGTAGCTCCTCAGGATAACATGCCATGACATTATATTTACCTTCTGGTTTTGGTGTTTGAGCTGTTATAGTATTGTGGTGATGTTTTGGAGGGTGTAAACCTAAAGCTGTGTGGTTGTGTTCTATGCAGTGTGGTGGTTGTTTGGTCCTAGGTGGTCTGATGTTATGGAGCTGAGCAGAGGCTCCATCTTGGTTGCATCTTTGCAGAACACAATAGTGCTGTGGATGGGGCTAGGAATCTCTCTCTCTGACACACAGACGGTGCTACTGTTGCTGCAGTGGCGGTGCTTCCCTACAGCTGTGTTGTATGCATGGTTTTCTCATAGGCTGTATAATACACTGCAGATCTGCAGGTTTTCCTCTTGCAATATGAACCAGAAACCATGAATGTGATAATGACCAGATGGAATCTGCACTGCAGAATATTATCCTGGAGGGATTTGATTTGTTGATATGAAAACAATAAAACATTTATTTTCCAAATCCCTTTTGTACTGATTGTGTGTAATGTTTAGAGATTTGTTTGGAGATTTTGTTTGTTTGTATAAAGCTCGAATGAGCATACATATTCCCCAGTGACTGTGCTTTTCCACAGTATTCTCCTGCACCATAATGTCTTCCAGGTTTTCCAGTAGTTTCCAGGATGCTGACGTTTTCCCCCTCTCCTCTGTATCTTCTTTTCCAGTTCAAGAGAATGTTGAACCGGGAGCTGACACACCTCTCAGAGATGAGTCGCTCCGGTAACCAGGTGTCCGAGTTCATCTCCAACACCTTTATGGGTAAAGACCTGATCTCACACACACACACACACACACACACACACACACACACACACACACACACACACACACACACACACACACACACACACACACACACACACACACACACACACACACACACACACACACACACACACACACACACACACACACACACACACACACACACACACACACACACACACACACACACACACACACACACACACACACACTCTAGGTAAATCCATTGCTTTTGATGCGTGACTGTTCCCACACACTTCTTATAGACTGATAAAGATCAATCATGCACACACAATCAATCGAACACACTTTCATACACCCACACTTGTACGCACAAATACTCATATCTTATATCTCACACATGTGTGTATACAGTATACCGCAGTGTGTGTGTGTGTGGGATTCTCCCTCCATTTTGTCTGAGTCTGGATGCTTGTTGCGGGGGTGTACTGTAAAACCATGCACCATTACCTCTTGTTAGTATTCATCCATCACTCCCAAGGCCCATTAAAACAAAACCAGATAGGAAAAGCTCGAAGCTTTGAGGTGGTTGGCTGGCTACACACTTCTTAGTGAGGTGCCTCTGCTACTGGTTGATTGACAGGTGAGCTTGTTAGGCCACATCAGAGCCAGTGGATAGAGAGAGAGAGGGGGGGGGGGGGGGGGGGGCTCCAGTCGTGACTCTCTGTGTGCATCCCAAATGGTACCCTATTCACTATATAGTGCACTACTGTTGATCAGAACCCTATGGGCTGGCCCTATGGACCCTGGTAAAAGTAGTGCACTACATAGGGAATAGGGGGCCATTTGGGACATAATATATGTGTGGGAGAGGAGGAAGGACAGAGGCAGGTAGAAGAACAGACCATATGGATGCCCGTGGCCTGCTATCTACCTGCGTATGTACTGTACCATGTGTGATGCACTGCCATCTGAATCTAGTCCCCTCTAGTCTCCCACTGCAGGGTCTGAGCTAGAAGATGGGGGAGAGAGATTGTGATAGGGAGGGGGGAGATGGAGAGAGATGGAGAGACTGGTATTACGCAGTAGAGGTGAGGTGGGGGTACGGTGGAATCCCCTCACAGATAACTGAGCCTCCCATTCGGTGACTCATATCCCTTTTAATGTATCTCTGTCTTTCTTCACCCCATCCCCCCTTCCTCTCTCCATCGCTCCATGCCTGAGGAAGTTAGTGCGTAGATCAGACACAGATGGGAGATGGGAGTTTCTATCACTCTACCGCTCCATAGTTCCCTGTGGGACCGAGCAGTAGGAGTGGTTTGCTGCAGCTGGTTGGCTACACATTAATATGGGAAAGAGATGCAGAGAAAGCATTAGGAAACAGACAGCTGATAGTTTGTCCTGAGCTGACCACTGACCATTGATTGGGATTATATTTCTAATTATGTTACAGCAATATCAAGCTCATTGTTTAGAAAAACAAGGCAAGGAGATAACATTGTTGACATTTATGGCTGCCATTTTCAAGTTTCCCTCTCCATTTTCCACCCACATAGTTTTTGTAAGGTCATCCTAGGATGCCTTGTTGGAGAGAGAGTTGAACCCTTTATATGTGCGTGCATCCTATTGGGCAGCTCATCCCTAAGGGACTGTGGGTTGGGGATGATGGTGTGTGTGTGAGGCCCATTCACGTGCAAGGGCTCCTCTCCTCCACAGCTGTTCATTCCACTCATCCCATAACACCCTGGCTGAACTGGCTCTTTCCGACTTGCTACCACGGTAACAGCCAGGCATAACTCATTAAGGGAATTTTAAAAGCCCAAATCCACCCACACACTCTCTCTCCATCTCTCTCTCTCCATCTCTCTTTCTCTCTCTCTCTCTTTCTCTTTCTGGCATTTGGGTTTCACTGAGAGCATATAGAGCAGGCTGGAGGTAATTCAGAATTTCAGCAGAATAAACGTGAGAGAAATGGAGAGAGAGAGAGATAGAAGAGAGAGAAAGAGAGGGAAAGGAAAGAGAAGGGAAGGGAAAGAGAGGATACCTAGTCAGTTGTACAACTGAATGCATTCAACTGAAATGCATCTTCTACATTTAACCCAACCCATGGAGAGGAGAGAGACATGACAGTCTAGTCTGGGCCTCAGGGAATCAAGGTCACATTAACACTCCACCTGCATAGAACATTTTGAATTGGCAAAACCACTTCCTGACAGACAGACAGACAGACAGACAGACAGACAGACAGACAGACAGACAGACAGACAGACAGACAGACAGACGTACAGCCACATGTCAAACAATACAGCTTCATCAGCAACACACTCTAATAAACACACACTCTAATTAACACACACTCTAACCTTTATGGAGGAAGTGTCTGCTGTGTGCTTATAAATCCAGGTTACCTTTTTTATGTGAGGGTCCTTATAAAACCCATAAAAAAATGCATTCTATTTCAATGGCCAAACCAACTGTCCCTTCCATTCACAGAGTGCTGGTCCATTGTGTGTGTAAGGGAATGGGAGAGTGGGTTCAGTGGCATGTCTGAGAAGCTAGTAGACATTGTCTCAGTGGTGATAATGATGGTGATAATGATGGTGATAATGAATTACTGTGCCAGTTTATTGCTCTTCCCCTGTTTCCCATGCATCACATGTTACAGCATGCTTAATCACCCATTGTCTATTATGACTGAAGGAGGAGAGAGGGAGAGAGAGGGAGAGAGAGGGAGAGAGAGGGAGAGAGAGGGAGTGAGAGGGAGTGAGAGGGACAGAGGGAGAGGGAGAGAGAGAGGGAGTGAGAGGGAAAGAGAGGGACAGAGAGGGAGAGAGGGAGCGAGAGCGAGAGAGAGAGAGAGATAGGGGTAGAGTGACAGTGGTAATTGAATTACCCTCAGTGGAGAGAGACAGGTTAGTTCAGCTATGAGAGGCTTCACTGTCTACACAGCAGCACAGTTAGAGTTCATTGTAATGACATTACTAAACTGAATGGGCCATCAAACCTTCATCCTCTCTTCTCTCTGTGGTCTGTCAAACACAATGGCATGGAGTGTCCTAACCCAAAGAGATGTCCTCTCCCCCCTCAGACAAACAGAACGACATGGACATGCCATCTGTGACGCCCAAGGAGAAGGCTGGTCGGGAGAGGAAGAAGCAGCAACAGCTGATGACTCAGATCACTGGAGTGAAGAAGGTCTCTTATGGACCCTGCCTCTCCAACTCCTCCATCTCACGTTTCGGGGTCAAGACGGACAAGGAGGACATGCTCTCCAAGGAACTGGAGGATCTGAATAAGTGGGGGTTGAACATCTTTACCGTGTCCGAGTACTCCGAACATAGACCGCTCACTTGTATCATGTACGCCATCTTCCAGGTACGTTATAACTGGCTCCTACACACGCGCACACACACCCACATGCACACATATGCATGCCAGGCGCGCACACGCACACACACAACATGTTACAGCTGTACGTTTTGTACCGAAAACAGTACTGACTCATATCCTCGTGTCCCCTGTAGGAGAGAGACCTGCTGAAGACATTTAAGATCCCGACGGAGACGTTTGTGGCGTACATGATGACCCTGGAGGACCACTACCATGGAGACGTGGCCTACCACAACAGCCTCCACGCGGCAGACGTGGCCCAGTCCACACACATCCTGCTCTCTACACCAGCCCTCGATGTAAGTTACCTAACCCCTAACCCCAGTCCACACACATCCTGCTCTCTACACCAGCCCTCGATGTAAGTTACCTAACCCCTAACCCCAGTCCACACACATCCTGCTCTCTACACCAGACCTCAACGTAAGTGGCTGACACTAGACTTTTCTTTTCTTCACACATCCCCCACACCCTACCATTACCTCACCCTTTTACCACACCCTAACATTACCTCACCCGTATACCACACCCTACCATTACTTCACCGTAACCACATCTACCATACCTCACCTTTACCACACCCTACCATTACCTCCCTTATACACACCCTTTATACCTACACCTACCAATACCTACCTTATACCACACCTACCATTACCTCACCTTATACCACACCTACCATTACCTCACCTTATACCACACCCTACCAATACCTCACCTTATACCACATCCTACATTCTCACCATTTACCACACCCTACTATACCTCACCTATACCACACCCTACCATTACTCACCTTATCCCACACACACATTACCTCACCCATATACCGACGCCTATCATTGCCTGACCCTTATCACACACTCTACCCTTTATCACCCTGTATCCTACACCTCTACCCTAATTACCTCACCGCTATCCCACCGCCTCACAGTATCGTCACCTTAATAACACCACCAGTTACCTCACCTATCCACACCCAACTATTACCTACCCTTATCTCCACACTAACATTACCATCACCATTTATCCCACCCATCATTACCTCACCCTTATCCCACACACCAACCATTACCTCACCCTTATCCACACCCACCATTACTCTCACCCTTATCCCACACCCATACATTACCTCACCCTTATCCCACCCAAACATTACCTCACCTTCAACCACATTACTCCTAACACTACTATCCACTTATCACACCTACCATTACTCACCACTTATCCACACCAACCATTACTCACCCTATCCCACACCCATACCATTACCTCACCCTTATCCCACACCTACCATTACTACCCCTTATCACACCCAACATTACTCACCTATCCAACTCATTACCGTACCTATCACCCATCTGAGCTAATAGAACTCCACCTTAGTGCACTGTCCTTACTCTCACCCCAACCCTTGAATCTTATGGTACTGTAAGTCTTCCCCAGGGTTTTCAATCGCATTCTCCCTAAGTCATTTTCCCTCAGTCTTTAGACGGAAACCAAAAGTTATCCCCTATTCCTCCCTCTCTCCTTGCCCCCCTCCCTCCCTCACCCCATTTTGTTTGTTCTCACAGCTCCATTCTCTGTGGTTCTATATATATACAGTGGAACCTCATCAATGACGTAGTCTAACAGCGTGACCTAGCTCTCAGCATGTCACCAGCCGCTCTCCTCCGTTTTTACAGTCCCCCCATCCGTCCCTCCCTCCTTCCATCATGTTTATAGCCCTGCTCTTACAGCCAGTGTCAAACCGCTATGTATGGGTGCCTATAGAGAGACAGAGACATGGATAGCATAAGATAGTCATTTCGCTAATGTAGGCCAGCACTCATCTAGCTCTGACTAGTGTTTACACTATGTTGGCTGTTAGCGATAGCAACCCTAGCCATGGGAATCAATGGGAGTGGGCTGCACTGGGATTAGCTGTTCCCTGTAGCTGTTCTGTTCTTTGACTGTTTCTCTTGAGAAATTCTTAACCCTGGACCCTCTCTCTCACATAGGCGGTCTTCAGCGATCTAGAGATCTTGGCGGCCATCTTTGCTGCAGCAATTCATGATGTGGACCACCCGGGGGTGTCCAACCAGTTCCTCATCAATACCAGTGAGTCTTTCTCTTACACCTTTTACTGTTATGTGAATAATGTATAGAATAGATATATGAGAATTATCTATAGATACTGTATAGATATCCATATTCATCAACTGTGTTGAACAAGTGACTGATTCATTGTCTGTTGTCTCCCTCAGACTCTGAGCTAGCCCTGATGTACAACGATGAGTCCGTGTTAGAGAACCACCATCTAGCTGTGGGCTTCAAGCTGCTGCAGGAGGACAACTGTGACATCTTCCAGAGCCTGACCAAGAAGCAGAGGCAGAGTCTGAGGAAGATGGTCATCGAAATGGTTCTGGCCACTGACATGTCCAAGCACATGAGTCTGTTAGCTGACCTGAAGACCATGGTGGAGACCAAGAAGGTGACCAGCTCTGGGGTCCTGCTGCTGGACAACTACACCGACAGAATACAGGTGGGTTTATCTTCATCATCATCATCTAGACTTAGTAACATGGTTTGGATTGTGGTATGACCTCTGCTCCTTCACTCCATTTTCACCTGTCTCCTCCTGCTCTCTTCTTCAACCCTGTTCATTCATTCTCTAGCCGTCTTTCTTCATCTCTCTTTCTCTCCTACCACTCCATATCACTCTCACCTTCTTCTCTCCCTCCCTCTCTCCATCAGGTGCTGAGGAACATGGTTCACTGTGCTGACCTGAGTAACCCTACCAAGTCTCTGGAGCTGTACCGTCAGTGGACCGACCGCATCATGGAGGAGTTCTTCCACCAGGGAGACAGGGAGAGGGAGAGAGGCATGGAGATCAGCCCCATGTGTGACAAACACACTGCCTCAGTAGAGAAAAGCCAGGTATGATACGGGACATACAGAGACACACATATATACACACACACACACACATACACACTCTGACTCCTGACTCACCACTGTTCCCTTTCCCTCCCTCTCTCCAGGTGGGTTTCATAGACTACATCGTCCACCCTCTGTGGGAGACGTGGGCTGACCTGGTGCACCCTGACGCTCAGGACATCCTGGACACTCTGGAGGACAACAGGAACTGGTACCAGAGCATGATTCCCCAGAGCCCCTCTCCTCCCTGGGCCACAGAGCAGCGGGAGCAGGGTGGAGGTGAAGGGGGCCAGGCGGGAGACAAGTTCCAGTTTGAACTCACCCTGGAGGAGGAGGACTCTGAGGGTACAGAGAAAGATGAACAGAGCCAGGGGGATGAGGAGGAGGAAGAGGATGTTTTGGGGGAGTCGTCTCGGTCTCCGGTTGACTACTTTGACTGTCAGGACCCCGAGGAATCCATGGAGCCCACGTCATCCATAGCGATAATTACCCACGATGCATCACCCACAGACACTTAATGGGCTCTGCTGCACCGCAATGGTGGTTGGTTTAATGTTTTAAACAGGAGAAATCCTGCAGCTGTGCTTTTTAACAAGCCCACGGGGGTCTTAGTTTGAGCTCGCATGGGGCGTCAGTTTCAACCCCCCCATCCTTGCACTTGCGTTAGGAGCCGGCAACAGAGGGACAGTTTCAGTGGGGCGGCTACAGAGTTCTCAGGAAAAATGCTGCGAACATTTTGGGCCTGAAGGACGGAAAGTCCTCTGAGGAAATTAAATGAAGGACTTGGGCCAATCTGGGAAATGGTTGTTTTTCCATCCCGACTGGCATCTGAAATGTCGACACTACTACTGAGAGAAGTTTTGTACCTTGTGACTTTTTTACTGAAATGGGATGTCATGAGGTAGCTTATGATCTACTGATTGATGGACATGAGTTTATACAGAGAGAAAAAAATATGGTCACTTTTTTCTTGTATCATTTGTCAGAGGACTTTTGTGTGCCTTTTTACTATTATCTTTTGAATAGTTTTTTTTATTTATTGAACACACTTTAGTATGAATGTTTTTTTTTGTTTCGTTTTTTCGAAAGCTCAAGAGCAAAATCCTTTTATATCTCAGACAAAGAGAACGGTCTTCCTACTAGTATTGGGCAATAGAAGAAATCCTAACTAACTTAGACAAACAATTCCTGGACATACTCATCAAATGCTAAAAACACGTTTTCCCATAATAAGAAATACACATTCTGTCATCTTAATCCATGTACAAAATCTATGTTTCTATATGAAAATTAAATGTACACAATGTACACATTCGTGTTACATGTCTAGATTGTCAGACCTCACTGTAGACAAATGGTAGACAGATAGATGTTCACTCTAACGCCAGAAAACAGTTACACAACATTCTGACATCTAACCTGCTTCCCCACAATCTCCCTCATGGATCAAATCCTGATATCGTTCAGACTCCAAACAAATGTCAACATCATAGACAGAAATAGCACTTGGCAGCCAAAGCAAAGTTTCTTATCACATGCAGTTGGAAGGCTATTTCCAGCTTCCTCTCGAGGTATCCTGCTGTCGTCTATTACTCCTACTAGACCAAAGATTCCAGAACCTAACTGGTTCTGATAATGTAACAATATAASTAAGGGAGGACCCCCTGTCCCTGTAGAATCAGGACCGGTCCAGATGATGAAAGGTGGCCGGGCGGCTGCATGTCTAGAAGTCAGCTGCACTATAATTATTCATATGGTTTATACAGTTCAGCTATTTATTCATCCACCTAATAAAAGGGAATGAAGTTCTGCTACTACCCATTGACCTTAATCTTCCCTTCCCACTAACTGTATCACATTTCCTGGCCGGACGGGAAGTTTATCAGGATTTGGTCCGTTAGATTTAATCCTCAGATTAGATTCGGCACGTAGAAACTGTTGAATGTCTGCTGCAAACCCCAAACCCGAGGTGAAAAAMACTTATTGTTGAGAACAAGAGGATGATGACCCACAGTAGTAGGTTATCTAGAGATGATGTGACAGAGACACCAAACCAAAGGGCCCCGGACAGTGTAGTTCACTGTCACTGTGGGTCAGCATTAAGACCGTCAACTACAGGCGGTCTGCAAGACAGATTGTCCCTTACAGGCCTCCATGGCTGGTTTTCATGACGGCCTATTCAGCATCTATGACCTATTCTCCATTATTCACTTCGGTTTACTGACATACTCAAAGGTACTTCAACTACCTTATTGTCTATAACCTCACTCACTCCAGCAGGCTTACATGGTAATCGTGTGTGTGTGTGTGTGTGTGTGTGTGTGTGTGTGTGTGTGTGTGTGTGTGTGCGCGTACGTGCGCGCGTGCGTGCGTGTGTGTGTGCGTGCGTGCGTGCGTGCGTGCGTGCGTGTGTGCGTGCGTGCGTGCGTGCGTGCGTGCGTGCGTGCGTGCGTGCGTGCGTGCGTGCGTGCGTGCGTGCGTGCGTGCGTGCGTGCGTGCGTGCGTGCGTCATAAAATATGACTGTGAGAGTACGTGTGTGTATGCATGTTAGTCTTTGTCACCTAGGCTCAACATGACTCCTCTTATTGTCTGTCACTAGAGCTCAAGCTGGTCCTTTGCTGTTTATAACAGTGTATTCATTACATTCAGTTGTACTGTACATAAGAATACTGTTTCAGTCAGTGTGAATCTATTTTAATTTATATGCACTTGCATTACCTGGAAGGGGTGGTGTCTAACATGTACAGGGCTCTGCGTCGGAGTCTTTTTATATCCTCTATTTGTTTTTTTTATTATATAATAAGTCAATATATATTCGCACAAATGTTTGAGTGCCCTGAGCAGCAGCTAAAGAGACATATTCACAACCTGTAGGTTTACAACGCATAGAGGACATGTTAAACAACAGAGGCCTGGGTATAGCTATGATAAGCTGTGGAGAAGCTTTGATACTGTAGTCTGTCACTAGTCCACACCGAGACGTTCTCCTCTCAGCAGCTTCTAGTAGTGACTAATCCATGCTCCTCTGTGCAACAGTTTCAATGCAGATTGCTGATTTGGGGTTCAGATCCACTGGTTCGACAGAATTAAGGAATAACAACAGACAGACAGAGTGTCTGCTCCTTTACACGTCCTTCCATGTAAAGTAGTTCAAGGGGATTATTGGTGGCATGCTACAATATCTCTGAGCTGAACGTGATGAATCGTTACAAAAATGTGATCTTCTTGTAATTGATTGTGCTATTGTGAACTATTTTGATTTGACCAAAACGTGTTAGCAGTTTTGAAATTCAAATTTGTCACCAGTATAACATTGTTAATCTATGTTAAACATTTTGGTCCGAGTTGTGTCCAAATGGTTAGCCACGCTTGGCACTATCTGCATGAGAGATGTTTTTTTTTTTTTTTTTTTTACATGTCTTTTGAATACCTACCTAACGCGTTACAGTCGCAGCGGACATATTAAATGTTTCACACAATGTATGGTATAATATTGTATATTGTGTTAAAATATCAGAAAATACTTTTTCTATGAAGTGATTAAAAAACAAAGCATGAATATCTCTGTCTCTGTGTCCTTATTTCACAGTGCTAGCAGCAGCTCAACCATCACACTGGATATGTTTTCATGTGGCGAGACAAGCACTCACTGTGACATCCCCCCTAACAGACAGTCTGGTGCTAACATGACATAAGGCCCACAGTGACACACTAGCTGTAGGAAACCAGGCACTTCTCTTCATTTGCCATGGTCCAAAGTAGAGGTRGACCGATTAATCGGAATGGCCGATTAATTAGGGCCGATTTCAAGTTTTCATAACAATCGGAAATCGGTATTTTTGGACACCGATTTGGTTGTTTTTTGTTGTTGTTTTTTTTACACCTTTATTTAATCTTTATTTAACTAGGCAAGTCAGTTAAGAACACATTCTTATTTTCAATGACGGCCTAGGAACGGTGGGTTAACTGCCTCTCATTCAGGGGCAGAACGACAGATTTTTACCTTGTCAGCTCGGGGGTTCAAATTTGCAACCTTACAGTTACTAGTCCAACGCTCTAACCACCTGATTACATTGCACTCCACGAGGAGCCTGCCTGTTACGTGAATGCAGTAGAAGCCAAGGTAAGTGCTAGCTAGCATTAAACGTATCTTATAAAAACAATCAATCAACATAATCACTAGTTAACTACACATGGTTGATAATATTACTAGTTTATCTAGCGTGTCCTGCGTTGCATATAATCGATGCGTATCGTTGCTCCAATGTGTACCTAACCATAACATCAATGCCTTTCTTAAAATCAATAAACAGAAGTATATATTTTAAACCTGCATATTTAGCTAAAAGAAATCCAGGTTAGCAGGCAATATAAACCAGGTGAAATTGTGTCACTTCTCTTGCGTTCATTGCACGCAGAGTCAGTGTATATGCAACAGTTTGGGCCCCTAATTTGCCAGAATTTTATGTAATTATGACATAACATTGAAGGTTGTGCAATGTAACAGGAATATTTAGGATGCCACCGTTGGATAAATACGGAACGGTCCGTATTTCCACTGAAAGAATAAATGTCTTGTTTTCGAGATGATAGTTTCCGGATTCGACCATATTAATGACCTAAGGCTCGTATTTCTGTGTGTTATTATGTTATAATTAAGTCTATGATTTGATAGAGCAGTCTGACTGAGCGACGGTAGGCACCAGCATGCTCGTAAGCATTCATTCAAACAGCACTTTGTGCCGTTTTGCCAGCAGCTCTTCGCTGTGCTTCAAGCATTGCGCTGTTTATGACTTCAAGCCTATCAACTCCCGAGATTAGGCTGGTGTAACCGATGTGAAATGGCTAGCTAGTTAGCGGGGTGCGCGCTAATAGCGTTTCAAACGTCACTCGCTCTGAGACTTGGAGTAGTTGTGCCCCCTTGCTCTGCATGGATAACGCTGCTTCGGGGGTGGCTGTTGTCGATGTGTTCCTGG
>NC_036856.1:34809912-34812312 GCF_002910315.2 Salvelinus sp. IW2-2015 | reverse complement strand
CCCATCCTTGTCTGCCTCCCTACCCTACTCCCCCTTGTCCTTCTCCCCCTACCTACCCCATGGCCTTGTCTGCCCCCCTACCCTACCGTACCCACCTCCTTGTCCTGCTCCTACCCGACCATGCCTTTCTGCTCCCTACCCTACCCCATGGCCTTGTCTGCCCCCCTACCCTAACTCATGGCCTTATCTGCTCCCCCTACCCCATGCCTGCTCCCCCTACTCCATGGCCTTGTCTGCCCCCTACCCTACCCCATGCCTTGTCTCCGCCCCACCCTACCCCATGGCCTTGTCTCTCCCCCTACCCTACCCCATGCCTTGTCTCCCCCTACCCACCCCATGCCTTGTCCTCCCCCTACCCTACCCGACCCCATGGCTGTCTACCCCCTACCCTACCCCATGGGCTTGTTCCCCCTACCGCACCATGGCCTTGTCTTCCCCTACCTTACCCATGGCTTGTCTACCCCCTACCCTACCCCATCCTTGTCTCCCCCTACCACCCCATGGCCTTGTCTACCCCCCTACCCTACCCATGGCCTTGTCTACCCCCTACCCTACCCACCCATGGCTGTCTGCCCCCCCTACCCTACCCCATGCCTTGCTGCCCCCTACCCTACCCTACCATGCCGTGTCTCCCCTACCCTACCCTACCCATGCTTTGGTCCTACCCCCCACCCTACCCCATGCCTTGTCTGCCCCCTACCCTACCCATGCCCTTGTCTTTCCCCTACCCTACCGCCACGCTATCTTGCTCTCCCCCTACCCTACCCCATGCCTTGTCTCCCCCCTACCCTACACCCTACCCATGGCCTTGTCTACCCCCTACCTACCCCATGGCCTCTGTCCCCCCACCTACCCTACCCCATGGCCTGTCTCCCCCACCCTACCCATGCCTTGTCTACCCCGCCCTACCCTACCCACATCCTGGTCTGCCCCCACCCACCCCATGCCTTTCTGGCCCCCTACCCCAGCCTTGTCTACCCCCTACCCCATGGCCTTGTCTACCCCCCTACCCTACCCCATGGCCTTGTCTGTCCGCCTACCCCATGGCCTCGAAGAAAAAAGAGATAAAGATACTGATATCTCATTTTATAAATTGAGCTACGCACACGGATTAAGGAAATACTGATATAAAATGTCAGATGTCTCCCTTCACACACAGAGAGAAGATGTTTACAAAACTTAACAAGACAAAAATACCCAGAATGGTTCCCAGCAGCAGATTGATGTAAAATAGACCATCACCCTTTCCCCAGTGGCCAGGGAAGAACATCTTACATCTTTTTTTAGCAAGAACAGGAAATGGTGACGAGGATCATGCTTAGATTTCTCTACTCTCAGTGGGAGTTTTTGGGTGTGTGTGTCTCAGTGGGAGTCTTTGGGGGTGTGTGTGTGATTTTTTTGTTGATCGTTTACTTTAAGTAAAAACAGGATGATCAGATCTTATTGAGCTAGCATATATAGCTAGCTTATACAATATATATATATGTCAATAAAGTACAGTACTATACATTCCTTTGACTCTTTAGTTTTGATCTCCTCCAGATGTGGTGTATGTCTCAGTACCAGCTGGACCCCTGTTCGGATTTTGCACATGACCATTACGACGACCGGGTTAAATTTGGGCCATCTGCAGGGGCCACATTGACGTCAAAGACCCTGCAGACAAGCATGCACCACACATAAACACAACACACACCACTCTCACTGTTCAAACACTATGTTCGACTAAAAATACACCCTCTCATCAGCTACTGAGACTCAGATTCTGCAATTGCTGTATGAGACATACACTTCTCGATCGTGTAGTTAACTACCTCTGCAGATGTCAGCTGGTACTGAGACATACACTCTCTGCGTCGCGCGGAAGATACAGTCTCGATGTCCCTGTACTGAGACATAACCCTCTCTCGAGATTCCAGCTGGTATTGAACATAACCACCCTCTGCATGCCAGCTGGTACTGAGCAGTAACCCCTCTCTGGCAATGTCGCTGGTACTGACATACACCCTCTCTGCAGATTATCCAGGCTGTTACTGACATAGCACCCTCTCTCAGATGTCCACTGTACTGAGACATCACCTCTCTTGCAGATCCAGCTGGTATGAACATACCTTTCTGCAGAAGCTTCCAGCTGTACTAGAGACATAACCCTCTCTGCATAAGCTGGTTAATGGACTACCTTTCAGGCAGCTGTACTGAGACATAACAACCTCTCTGCAATGGCCAGCTGTACTGAACATAAACAACCTCTCTGCAGAAGCCACTGGTACTAGACATACACCCTCTCCTGCAGATGTCCAGCTGTACTGAACATACACCCTCTCTGCAATGTCCAGCTGTACTACATACACCCGCTCTGCAGAAAAGCCACTTACTGAGACATACACCCTCTCTGCAGAA
>NC_036856.1:34808256-34809120 GCF_002910315.2 Salvelinus sp. IW2-2015 | reverse complement strand
CTGCAGAGAGGGTGTATGTCTCAGTACCAGCTGGACATCTGCAGAGAGGGTGTATGTCTCAGTACCAGCTGGACATCTGCAGAGAGGGTGTATGTTTGTAGTCGGAACATAGTGTTTGACAGTGAGAGTGTGTGTGTGTGTTTATGTGTGCGTGCATGTGCTTCTGCAGGGTCTTTGACGTCAATGTGGCCCTGAGAGGCCCAAATTTAACCCGGTCGTCGTAATTGGTCATGTGCAAAATCCGAAACAGGTGGGTGACAGAGGTCTCGCAGCTGAAGTGTTAGGGGACGCTTGCCCCAAGCAGCAGGTCAGGAGGTTAATCTCTACCCCCCATCTACCTCTAACCCCCTTCCTCCTCTCTGTGGGAGAATCTAAATTGTATGTTTCTCTCTCCTCGCCTCCTTCTCAAAACCCAGTGGAGGAGAAGGTCAAAGTTGAGGGACCTCTGGCATTCTCCTCCAATGGGTTTTGAGAAGAAGGCAAGGAGAGAGGACGAGAGGAATATGCAATTGAGATTATCCCCATGACCTCTTGTACGGCCCCAGTCCATGCATCATCATAGCGTTATGGTTCTCAGCCATGTTTTAAAGACACTATTGAGGCTGGGGGCCAGCAGGATCAAATGCTGCATTCGCACATTTTCCTGGTAGAGGGCAATGTGATGCCTTCCTCCTCTTCCCCAATCCTTTTCCTCCTCTTCCTCATCTTCCTCCTTCTCTTCCTGCTCCGTCTCCTCTTGCTCCTCCTTTGTTCCTCTTCCTCATCTTCCTCCTACTCCTCCTTCTCGTCATCCTCTTGCTCCTCTTCCTCCTTCTCTCTCCTCCTCTGCCTCCTCCTTCTTGTCCTCCTCTTCCTCCTCCTCCT
>NC_036856.1:34799665-34808231 GCF_002910315.2 Salvelinus sp. IW2-2015 | reverse complement strand
GTATTGACAAATAAATAGGACATTAATGTAAACCTGTATAGCACAGTAGTCTGACAAACATAGCGCGATGTCGGAACTAGGAGAAGAAGAGTACTAGCGGTTGTTTGATCATCTTTCAGGTCCATACACTACCCAGATTGATCGTAAATCAAAGAAATAGAAGGCAACCACTCGCACCACTCAAGTGCATCTCGCCCTTTCCCCAGGGGTGGGCCTGATGGTTCGAGACAGAAACACGCTGATATAAAACAACTGACACAAAACCTGTTCTCTCTTTTTTTCACAAATGCTCAAGAGGGATAACACGGTCCAAAGAAGGGTGCTGGTGCCACCAGAGGTATCACCGGAGGGGGCCCACACTGCTTGCTCACGTCCAGGACGAAATTCGCTATGCATACCGGCTAACATAAGCGCAAGTGTAGGAGAGTCGAGTGCTCAGTTGTTTTTTTGCGAGAGGTGTGGTGGTGTCTCAGTGGGAGTCTTTGGGGGGACTGTTGTAGAGAGTTGGTTGTATTTGTTTTTCGTTGTTGGTCATCCGAAGTTGGTATTGAGGAGGTTTACGCTTACTACATCAGTCAACCTACTTCATTATAAGTGCACTGATGACATCATCCATACAGTGACCGTAAGTACATATCCAACGTTACTTTAAGTATAAAAACAGGAGAGCCATAGGAAAGCCTACTCTCTAAGGATTACAGGCATACATTTCATAATTGAGGAGCACAAATACGTCAATTATGTAAAGCTGCCTAGCTACTGATTTACAAGGAAGCTAGGTATAGACAACTAACCCGGATGGCGTTTGCTATAAGATAAAATACCACTAGGCACCCACGGGTACTATACCCAAACCATCCTAAATTCTCGAGAAGACGTCATATATGCTGTAGCAATATTTTCTAGGCAATATGCTACTCTGCAAGTTGTAACCTAGCACTGGTGAACGTGTCCTGAGGTACTCGTAGCTGTGAGGAACTGGGTTCTGCAACTAGAACGGGAATGACAAAGGAAAACGCATGGCCACTGATGTCTCAAAGTACCAAGCTGGACTTTGAGCTCTGGCAGCATGAGACAGAGGCGAATGGCTTATACCTGTATGGACAGTTGTAAAGACCTTAAGTCGCTGGATCTCATTCTGCCAGAAGAGCGGTGCTTCAAATGGTGTCAATCGCCAAACAGCTCTAACTGAACCATGCATGCACTGGAGACATACAGCATTGCTTTCGCAGGAGAGGGGATCGTATGACTGTGTGATCATTCTCAGCGTATCCGTTGCCAGATGTGAAAGCTCATGGAAGGTACCCTGTCTAAGAAGCAGAGGGTGCAATGTCATTACATAAGGATGCGCTCACGCTAGGGCCCAAGGACGGATGTTATCATCTGCAGCAGAGGGTGTAAGTCTCAGTACCAGGACGCGTACTCAGAGCTGAGCCTATTGCGGCTCGCTTACCGCAGCAGTAGGAGAGGGTTGGTCTATTACGTGACATCTTTCCCAATCTCATCGACACAGTCCTGTAACACCTAGCATGTTTTCAAGCAGACACACCATAGTCCCTGTGCCTAGGGAACGCCCAAAGTAACCTGTCTAAACAGAATCTCGCCCTGTAGCACCTCACATAACGTGCCTGGCTTAGGTAGCAATAATCTGCAGAGACGTGGTTGAAAGGCTAGTTGTCATTCTCAAGCTCATATTACCACAGCACACTGAGACACATATCCCTCTGCGACACAGACGAGGGTGGTATGCTCTGCAATTCACCCAAGTCAACCTCCCATTCGCCATAAGATCTCGCGAAGACCACTCATCCGCAGAGACAGTCCGATATGTTTGCAGTCTATACCTGATCGTACCCAGCTGAACATCTGCAGAGAGGGTTGTATGTCCCTCAGTACCAGCTGGACATCTGCAGGAGAGGGTGTATGTCTCAGTAGCCAGCTGGACCCTCTGCAGAGAGGGGTGGTAATGTCTCAAGTACCCCAGACACGTAGAAACCACCAGATGATTTGCATACTCTTCTACTGCAAGAGAGGGTGTTATGCTCACTAGCTCACCCACTGTCCTAAGTCTCACTTTGAACATCTGAGAAGCCGAGAAAGAGGCCTGACTGGTGTAAGAATGCTGTTTCGTTCAGAGTACCCGTTCAAGCCTCGCAGACATAGTAGCTTCACTAGCCAACGACGCATGCATACGGACGTTTATAGATTCTCAGCATCACAAAACCTGGGTACTAGCATACTCGAGCATCCACCCTGTCCATGGACAGGAACTGGAGTTGCTACTGGACTCCTGACTGTTGGGTAGTGCACCGCGCAAACAATGTGGTCAGAGGGTATGGTGGTTCGCAACACACGTAGCAGAGTCATGTTGGTGCTGTCGCTAGTTATACATCGGTCTGGTAGCGCCTTGCTCAATGTACCACGGGTGCGCCTGCCATCGCGCGACTGTTGGTGCGTTAATCGCTCAACGTATGGTGACCTCCCCTGGTAGATGTGCCACCCAAACTTTCAACAACGACAAGTACGAATCACTGTTAAACGTTTTTGGCTCTGATACGACATGCCGGTGTGTCAGGGTAAAGCACATTGATCCAACCGAAACAGATCGAAAGGAGCCAAGGCGCTTGATCAGGGGAGGTAGGTCCAGAGAGCTAGGGCCATGATAGGTGATGTCCAGGTAGAGACGAAACGCCTACTTCGTCCCACAAACGTCCACGAAAGACTAAAGGGCGACGCGAAGTCATCTGGCATAAGAGGGAAAGACGATAGGGCTCAGAGCACCTCTAGCCCCCCATTCCATCATCGATGGGGCCTGACCGTGGTGATTGGCGTCAAACAGTTCTATTAGGACGGGCCACCACTTACCATACCACTCCTCTTCGTGAGGAAGAAGTCATAAACGCTTGTATGTTTCTTCTTCCCCCTCAGGAGTGCCTCGATACACAGACTCCTTTCTGGTTCAATGCAGGCCATACACGATACCGTTCAAAAATGTTGTAGTAGGAAAAGGCTTAGACAAACGGATGAGCATCGTGATTGTCAGGACCTCTGGCATTTCTCCCCTCCAATGGTTTTTGAGAAGAAGGCAAGGAGAGAAGGACGAGAGAAATGCAATTGAGATTACCCATGACCTCTTGTACGGCCCCAGTCCATGCCATCATCATAGAGTTATGTTGGTTTATGCTCAGCCCGCGAACTGCGTTTGGTCTTTTACGACACGAGTAGACACAAAGCGACTGTCCGACAGAGGAGGCTGGGTGAGGACGCCCGAGCTGAGGAATCGAACCATGCTGGAGTAAATTCACGCGAGGCAGCTTGCGACGTGGTAGACCTCCGCGTGGCCAATATCGTGGACAGTGCCGTTACCTCCCCCTCTATATTATCCCCATCCCCCAGTTATCTGGTGTACGCACGTACGACATGTGTACTATACCTAATATCTTGTCTCACTAAACCTGTAACTACACTCTTCCCTCGCTCAGCCGTTCCTCCATACATGTCAATTAGATCGGGTTCTCTCTGCCTAACAGCCTTTGTTACTCGGCTACAGCAGTCATTCCTCCTCGCATTTGCACCTCCTACTCCTCCTTCTGTCCACTCCCTAACGCTCTGGAAACCGAAATAAGAAAGCCGTGCTACACCTCTTTCCATTCCGCTAGCCCTTACAGTCTGCTAATAGTTTCACGTTTACAATCTCACGTTTGAACCAAATCTCACTGCTCTCGGACTCTTCGTCCTTCACTGTACTCTATCACATGTCTGCCGCTCTCGTCTTCTATACTCTGTCTCACTCCTTCTTTACTTCTCTAAGTTCCATTCACTTTCACCTTTCCATATTTATCCTTTCCTCATAACCCTCTGCACAGGTTATCCATCTGTTCATTATAGAAATTATCGTTATCTCATTCTTATTCTAGCTTTCTATCTCCTCCTTCTCTGCACTCACTGCTTCTCTAGTCCCTCCACACCCTGTCGCTATTTCTCTCACGATGTCACGGCTTGACCCTTTGTATGACACATTTTTGACCCATCCTATCCTCATGTCCACCCTCTCTCCGACATCAGTGCGTGTTCCTATTTCTCCTCTTTTCTTTCTCCTCTCCTCCTATCAGTCATCCACTTGCTTTTCTTCCCTCGCTTCTTCTCCTCTCCTCCTTCTCTTCGTGCGCCTCCTCTTCCCAATCCCTCATTCCTCAAATACTCCTCATCTTCCTCCTCCTTAATACCACACAATGGGACCCATTTCATCCAAAACGTTGACTCAAGTTTGCCAAAACGCACCTGGAGGCACCTGGAGGATCATCAAGACTCTTGGAAGAATGTTCTGTGGACAGATGAGTCAAAAGTATAGCTATTTGGACCACATGGGTCCCATTATGCCTGGCAAAACCAAACACTGCATTCCACAGTAAGAGCCTTATTCCAACGGTCAAGCATGGTGGTGGTAGTGTGATGATTTGGGATGCTTTGCTGCCTCAGGACCTGGACGACTTGTGTTAATAGAAGGAACCATGAATTCTGCTCTGTATCAGAGAATTATGTTTGTGAGCTGAAGCTGAAGCGCATCTGGGTCATGCAGCAAGACAATGATCCAAAACACACAATCAAGTCTACATGAAAATGGCTAAACAGCAATAAATCTGACGTTTTGGAATGGCCTAGTCAAAGTCCAGACCTAATTCCAATTGAGAGGTTGTGGCAGGACTTGAAACAAGCAGTTTATGTTTGAAAATCCACAAATGTCGCTGAGTTAAAACAGTTCTGRATGGGCCAAYAGGGGGCCAGAATTCCTCCACAGCGATGTGAGAGACTGATCACCAACTACAGGAAGTATCTGGTTGGAGTCATTCAGCTGAAGGTGGCACAACCAGTTATTGAGTGTAAGGGGGCAATTACTTTTTCACTCAGGGTTATTGGGTGTTGCACAACTTTGTTTATTAAAATAATTAAGGATGTATTTGTTGTGTTATTTGTTCACTCAGGTTCCCTTCATCTAATATTAGATTTTGGTTGAAGATCTGATAACATTCAGTATCAACAATATGCAAAAGAAGAGAAAATTATTAACATTTTCATAGCACTGTAGCTCTATTCTTTGAGCGTGCAAACATTGACACACACACACACACACATGTCGCTGCTGCTGTGTTTCAGGTCGCTGAGATGAAGTTATGTTATGTTTTCACAGTGTCTAGTTGCCTCCTTTTATGTGAATGATGCACGGCACAGTGCTGCTGAAGAATTGCAAGACCTCCCATTCTCCACCTCCTCAGCAACTGCTGTTTAGATGGACTGGGTCTACACCTCAGGCAGTTGAGTGCTCCTGTGAAATAAAAACAGATAGCGAGAACATCCATAGAGACAGGGGGAGGAACTGTTGGAGCACAGCTCTATGGAGTTGTTAGAGGCAGGAGGAGCAGGGGGAGGCAGGGGAGACGCAGGAGAAATCAGGGGAGGCGGGAGAAATCAGGGGAGGCAGGAGAAATCAGGGGAGGCAGGAGAAAGCAGGGGAAGCAGGAGAAAGCAGGGGGAGGCAGGGGAGAGGCAGGATAAATCAGGGGAAGCAGGAGAAATCAGGGGAGGCAGGAGAAATCAGGGGAAGCAGGAGAAAGTGGGGGAGGCAAATGGAGGCAGGAGAAAGCAGGGGAGCAAACTGGTCTCAAAGACTAGATGTAACACAGTAAATGTAAATCCGAGACACTCAAGTTAGTATGATATGTTACGTTTGTTATGGTTACATAAGACAGAAAGTTACTTATGGCAAAAACAAAAGGAGTGTGGTTGGTTGGGGTGGATGGGGAGGCATATAATGCAAACGTCTAGCAACCCAAGTGTTGTGTGTTCGAATCTCATCAAGAACAACTAGATAAATAATGGTAAAAAAAGTTTACAAATAAAATATAAACTTCAGCATTTTAGATAATTAGCTACTTTGCAACTACTTAGCATGTTAGCTAACCCTTCCGCTAACCCTAACCTTAACCTTAACCCTTTTAGCTAATCCTTCCCCTAACCCTTTAACCCAACTCCTAACCTTAACGCTAACCTTAACCCTAATCTTAAACCCTAATCCATAGAGCTTGTTAATGTTAGCGTTAGCCACCTAGCTAATTGGAATTCGGAACATATCTCCTGCAGGGGGAGGCAGGAGAAAGCAAGGGGAGGAAGGGGGAGGCAGGAGAAAGCAAGGGGAGGAAGGGGGAGGCAGGAGAAAGCAGAGAGGAAGGGGGAGGCAGGAGAAATGCCTTCCCCAACTGTCTTACTGCCTCCCCCTTCCTCCCCCACTGCCGTACTGCTCCCCCTCCTCCCCCACTGTCTACTACCTCCCCTTGCCTCCCCTCCATCCTGTTCCCTCTAACGTCTGCCTCCCCCTTCCACCCCCCAGCTGTCTACTGCCTCCCCCTTCCACCTCGCCCTCATCGTCTGCCTCCCCCTCCTCACTTGCCTCCTCCGCTGTCCCTCACCCTGCACTGTCGTTCTGCCTTCCCTCTTCCTCCCTCCTCACTGTCTTCTCTCCCCCTTCCCCCATCCCTCCTGTCTGCCTCCCCCTTCCTCTCCCCACTGTCTTACTGCCTCCCCCTTCCCCTCCCACTGTGTCTCTACGGCCTCTCCACGTCCTCCCCTCAGCTGCCTGGCT
Organism: Salvelinus sp. IW2-2015; assembly: GCF_002910315.2. Taxonomy (NCBI): domain Eukaryota; kingdom Metazoa; phylum Chordata; class Actinopteri; order Salmoniformes; family Salmonidae; genus Salvelinus; species Salvelinus sp. IW2-2015. Next base: position 34,801,594 of record NC_036856.1, on the reverse strand, counting down.
GCCTCCCCTTACCTCCCCCACTGTCTACTACCTCCCCCTTCCTCCCCCACTGTCTTACTGCTTCCCCACTGTCTTACTGCCCCCCCTTCCTCCCCCACTGTCTACTGCCTCCCCCTTCCTCCCACTGTCTTACACCTCCCCCTTCCTCCCCACTGCTTACTGCCTCCCCCTTCACCTCCCCCACTGCCTTACTGCCTCCCCCTTCTCCCCACTGTCTTTACTGCCTCCCCCTTCCTCCCCCACGTCTACTGGCCTCCCCTCCTCCACCCACGCCGCCCCCTCCTTCCCCAATGTCTTACGCCTCCCCTTTTCCTTCCCCCACTGTCTTACTGCCTCCCCCTTCCTCCCCACTGTCTTACTGCCTCCCCCTTTCCTCCCCACTGTCTTACTGCTCCCCTTCCTCCCCACGCCTTACTGCCTCCCCCTTCCTCCCACTGTCTTACTGCCTCCCCCTTCGCCCCCACTGTCCTTACTGCCTACCCCTGCCTCCCCCACTGTCTTACTGCCTCCCCCTTTCCTCCCCCACTGTCTTACTGCCTCCCCCCTTCCTCCCCCCTGCCTTACTGCCTACCCCTACTCCCCCACTGTCTTACTGCCTCCCGCTTCCTCCCCCACGTCTTACTGCCTCCCCCCTCCTCCCCACTGTTCTTACTGCCTCCCCCTTCCTCCCCACTGTCTTACTACCTCCCCCTTCCTCCCCACTGTCTATTGCCTCCCCCTTCCTCCCCACTGCCTTACTGCCTCCCCCTTCCGTCCCCACTGTCTTACTGCCTCCCCCTTTCCTCCCCCACTGTCTTACTGCCTCCCCCTCCTCCCCCACTGGCCTCCCCCTCCTCCCCACTATCTTACTGCCTCCCCTTCCACCCCCCACTGCCTACTGCCTCCCCTTCCCTCCCCACTGGTTCTTACGCCTCCCCTTCCTCCCCACGGTCTACTAACCTCCCCTTCCTCCCCCCACTGTCTTACTGCCTCCCCCTTCCTCCCCCACTTCTTACTACCTCCCTCCTCCACACTGTCTTAACTGGCCTCCCCCTTCCTCCCCCACTGTCTTACTGCCTCCCCCCTTCCCCCCCCCACTGTCTTACTGCCTACCCCCTTCCTCCCCACTTCTTACTGCCTCCCCCTGCCTCCCCACGGTCTTACTCCGCCCCCTTCCGCCCCACTGCCTTACGCCTCCCCCTTCCTCCCCACTATCTTATTGCATCCCTCCTCCCCCAGTTCTTTACTGCCTCCCCCTTCCTCCCCCACTGTCTTACTGCCTCCCCTCTCCCCCACTGTCTTACTGCCTCCCCTTCCTGCCCCCCACTGTCGTACTGCCTTCCCCCACTGTCTACCGCCTCCCCCTTCCTTCCCCACGGCCTTACTGCTCCCCCTTCCTCCCCACTGTCTACTGCCTCCCCCTTCCTCCCACTGCCTTACTCCTCCCCTTCCTCCCCCACTATCTTATTGCATCCCCTTCCTCCCCACGTCTTACTGCCTCCCCTTCCTCCCCCACTGTCTTACTCCTCCCCCTTCCTCCCCCACTGTCTTACTGCCTCCCCCCTTCCTCCCCCACTGTCATACTGCCTCCCCCTTCCTCCCCACTGCCCTTACTGCCCCCCCTGCCTCCCCCACTATCTTATGCATCCCCTCCTCCCCAGTCTTACTGCCTCCCCTCCTCCCCCACGTCTTACTGCCTCCCCTCCTCCCCCACTGTTCTGACTGCCTCCCCTTCCTCCCACTGTCTACTGCCTGCCCACTGCTTACTGCCCCCCCTTCCTCCCCCACTGCCTTACTGCCCTCCCCCTTCCTCCCCCACTGCCTTAACCTGTGCCTTCCCCCTTTCCTCCCCCACTGTCTTACTGCCTTCCCCCTTCCTTCCCCACTGCCTTACTGCCCCCCCTTCCTCCCCACGTATCTTACTGCCTCCCCTTTCCTCCCCACTGCCTA
>NC_036856.1:34797994-34799640 GCF_002910315.2 Salvelinus sp. IW2-2015 | reverse complement strand
GGAAGGGGGAGGCAGGAGAAAGCAAGGGGAGGAAGGGGGAGGCAGGAGAAAGCAGAGAGGAAAGGAGAAAAGGGGAAACAACATTAGCACAATCAAACTGTACAGTCGTGGCCAAAAGTTTTGAGAATGACACAAATATTAATTTTCACAACGTTTGCTGCTTCAGTGTCTTTAGACATTTTTGTCAGATGTTACTATGGAATACTGAAGTATAATTACAAGCATTTCATAAGTGTCAAAGGCTTTTATTGACAACTACATGAAGTTGATGCAAAGAGTCAATATTTGCAGTGTTGACCCTTCTTTTTCAAGACCTCTGCAATCCGCCCTGGCATGCTGTCAATTAACTTCTGGGCCACATCCTGACTGATGCATAATCAATGCTTGGAGTTTGTCAGAATTTGTGGGTTTTTGTTTGTCTACCCGCCTCTTGATGATTGACCACAAGTTCTCAATGGGATTAAGATCTGGGGAGTTTTCTGGCCATGGACCCAAAATATCAATGTTTTGTTCCCCGAGCCTCTTATCACTTTTGCCTTATGGCAAGGTGCTCCATCATGCTGGAAAAGGCATTGTTCGTCACCATACTGTTCCTGGATGGTTGGGAGAAGTTGCTCTCGGAGGATGTGTTGGTACCATTCTTTATTCATGGCTGTGTTCTTAGGCAAAATTGTGAGTGAGCCCACTCCCTTGGCTGAGAAGCAACCCCACACATGAATGGTCTCAGGATGCTTTACTGTTGGCATGACACTGGACTGATGGTAGCGCTCACCTTGTCTTCTCCGGACAAGCTTTTTTCCGGATGCCCCAAACAATCGGAAAGGGGATTCATCAGAGAAAATGACTTTACCCCAGTCCTCAGCAGTCCAATCCCTGTACCTTTTCCAGAATATCAGTCTGTCCCTGATGTTTTTCCTGGAAAGAAGTGGCTTCTTTGCTGCCCTTCTTGACACCATGCCATCCTCCAAAAGTCTTCGCCTCACTGTGCGTGGAGATGCACTCACACCTAACTGCTGCCATTCCTGAGCAAGCTCTGTACTGGTGGTGCCCCGATCCCGCAGCTGAATCAACTTTAGAAGACGGTCCTGGCGCTTTCTGGACTTTCTTGGGCGCCCTGAAGCCTTCTTCACAACAATTGAACCGCTCTCCTTGAAGTTCTTGATGATCCGATAAATGGTTGATTTAGGTGCAATCTTACTGGCAGCAATATCCTTGCCTGTGAAGCCCTTTATGTACAAAGCAATGATGACTGCACGTGTTTCCTTGCAGGTAACCATGGTTGACAGAGGAAGAACAATGATTCCAAGCACCACCCTCCTTTTGAAGCTTCCAGTCTGTTATTCGAACTCAATCAGCATGGCAGAGTTATCTCCAGCCTTGTCCTCATCAACACTCACACCTGTGTTAACAAGAGAATCACTGACATGATGTCACCTGGTCCTTTTGTGACAGGGCTGAAATGCAGTGGAAATGTTTTTTGGGGATTCAGTTCATTTGCATGGAAAAGAGGGACTTTGAAATTAATTGCAATTCATCTGATCACTCTTCATTACATTCTGGAGTATATGCAAATTGCCATCATACAAACTGAGGCAGCAGAGTTTGTGAAAATTAATATTTGTGTCATTCTCAAAACCTTTGGCCAC
>NC_036856.1:34787348-34797969 GCF_002910315.2 Salvelinus sp. IW2-2015 | reverse complement strand
GACTCGTCCTCACTGCCTCCCACTCTCTCCCTCTCTGTCTCTCTCTCTCTGTCTCTCCCTCTCTCTCGCTCCCTCACGGCTTCTCTCCCTCTATCTCTCCCTCTCTGTCTATCTCTCCTCTCTGTCTCTCCCTCTCTGTCTCACCCTCTCTGTCTCTCCCTCTCTCCCTCCCTCTCTCCATTTCTCTCTCTCCCTCTGTCTCTCCCTCGCTTCTCTCTCTCTCTGTCTCTCCCTCTGTCTCTCCCTCTCTGTCTCTCCTCTCTGTCTATCCCTTCCTTCACCCTCTCTCGCTCTCCCTCTGTCTCTCTCTCTCCTCTCTCTCTCTGTCTCTCTTTCTATCCCTCTCTGCCTCACACTCTCTATCTCTCCCTCTCTGTCGCTCTGTCGCTCTGGTCTCTCCCTCTCTGTCTCTCTCTCATCCTTTCTGTCTCCACTCTCTCTCTCTCCCTCTCTGTCTCTCTCTCGCTGTGACTCACCCTCTCTGTCTCTCCCCTCTCTGTCTCTCCCTTACTGTCTCTCTCCTCATTGGATGTGCTCTGTTCTGAACCGAGGAGAAGTATGTTTCAGCGGAGATTAAATCTACAGCTGTGTTCAGAAGATAACTGTGTGACCAATGGGATCTGCTCATATCCACTGATTTCTCCTTCCTCCTCGCCAGTCGATCTCTCTCTCTCTCTGCGTGTTCGTTTGTGTGTTGTCGTGTTGTGTTGTGTGTGTGCTGTGTGTGTGGTTGTGTGTGTGTGTGGTGTGTGTGTTGTGTGTGTGTGCGTGGTGTGTGTGTGTGGTGTTGTGTGTGTGTGTTGTTAGAGGTCGGACCAAGTGTGTGTTAGAGAGTCGACAGAGGCCTAACAGTATTTTGTTTCTTCCCGGTTAGACTTCAGGTCAATGGTTACGCAGAAATAGTGGCTAAGATGTGGTGTGTTACAGTCAGATTCAATGCAGATTCACATCACCTGAGTGCCAAGATGTTCGAAAGCAAAAGGGGTGATAGCAAATACCCAATTGAAGTCATTCTTATATAACTAATTACAGACTTTCTGCACTTCAGAGTGTCACAGGCATTGTAATAGATTATTTTAATAACATTAGTAACTGTTCTAATGCAAAAAAAAAGATATACACATTAACTGATCTCTTTGTTTGTTTTTATCATTTATTGCAATGCATAATCCTTTTTTGCCATCCTTACGTCGTTACAGAAAACGTTGCTTTTAGAGCCCAGAGAATACAATGAGTGTAGTTCTGCCGCAAAAGCCAGTGCTGGACACAACACATGGCCCATGCGCTGCTTCACTTGTGACAAGCACTGCGACATGCCTATCGAATATATGAGCAGAGGACAGCGTCCCTGAACATGACTAGATGCTAATTCTGTCGAATATACACGTATTACTGCAAAGAGGAGTACTGGCGCACGTACAGGTGAATATGATATTTTACAGTTTAAACTCGTTTTAGGAGGTAGAGTAAGAGTTATTTGAACCGCTTCCTGTTTATAACTATGCATCATCGGGTACGATTGGTGTGAAAAATGTTGTGTTTCATCTCCAAGGTCGAGAACATTTTATGCACAGAGCCATCATGACTTTGAATTTCTCGAGGGAAATGGAGGGAGGAGCTTTTGGGACAGCATGACCTCATGTTATAAAGTCAACAGATAACTTCATCACATTGCAACCTGAACCTCCGAAAAAAAGTGACACCACTTTCCCCTATAGGCTACTTCTGCTAGAGAATATTATTCATGAACATTGATTTCGATTTATAAACGTCGTTTTTGACACGATGCAGAGTAACTACACCAGATTAGATTAATTAAATTGTAACTGACTGATACTACAGTACAATTTTCAATTGAATATATACATTTTATTTCGCATATTCCCTCCCTTTAAAAAAACCTCGCGTATCTTGTAATCTATTATTTAGTAGACCTATTATATTTGTATAGTATGCTTCTTGAATAGTGGGTAACTGCATTTAGAGGACAAAAACGTCCAGGCATAGCTGCAGGAAATGTTTTGAGTAGGGGGCTGAGGGGTGGAGGGGGGTGCTGAGGGGGTGTAACTAGTTAGTATGATTTGGTAACAGTAGTCATGGCAACCTAAAAGTACATTTAAATCCCATTTGCCAAATGATATAACTGACTCGTGGTCTATACAGATAAAATTAACATAATTCCAACTCTCAACAGAGAGCGTGACAATCCACAGGAATCTTAGCTTCTTTTAAAGCTGTCGATTGTTTCAGCCTAGCGATTATTGAGGAGCGGGTCAGTGAAAAGCAATCCTAAAACACTTATTAGATTATGTGTTCCTGAGTATAGTGAAATGGTGAGACAAGAACTTTTTTAAGGGGGGGAGGGGGTGTGGTGAGATAGTGGCTGTTCTCTCTTCCGAATGCGCTGAGCTGTTCTCGCCAATTCTTGCGATTCTTGTCATTGGTTACATTAAATTCTGTCATGAAATGGACGGATTAGGCCCCACAGTCATTTACTGGAAATTGTCTGTAATCAGCGTGGAAACGTGTTTCAGAGTTCACAACCTAATATTTCATACCATAATTTCTGAGTTTTGTTAATTTTTTCATTCTAATTGAGGGCGCGCTCCATGTGAGCAATGAGGCTATGGTGTCTGGTTCTCTCTGGTCTTAATGTTACGGAGTGCCGCGCGCCTGAGGCACGCAAAGCTAATGGAGATGTTCGGATTTCTGAATTGTCTTATAACTCACCGCCACAATAAGCTGCTTTCTCATACAATTTTCTATTTTTTTATCCAAATTGTGAATTGGTAAATATTTCCTAAACAGTATTTGACAAATTTCAACAATATCCTCCAAGATACAGACCAGCCTCGTTGGTAAAGAACAAAATGTTCATGCATCTCAGGAATCCCATATATCCAGTGGAAACGTCATAAAATAGTTACCTTAATACAATACCCTTTGCATAAAAACAGCTGTGTCTGTCCAGAGCATCACTGATGTGAGGGCTGGAATTAGGTTAGTGGATTACAATGTTAGCAATTTCCAAGCTGGACGTTTAGGGTAGGACCCAGTAAAAAAGGAAGAAGGTCCCCTTGGCAATGGTAGAAGTAGGAACATATAACTTCATATTGTCATCAATAAGTAAATTACATTAAAGCTATAGATACTCGTATGCCTGTCCAGGTGATTTTTCAGTACGTTCAGTGGGAAATGGAGTACAACATATGATTTCCAATAATGTAAGTTAATGAAGTCTATAGGGCAGGGATTCCTCAACTAGAGGACCACTTGTCATTTATTTTTGAAGACGTGAGCTTGTGGTCACATTCTCAATATATGACTTTCAGGAAATTTTCTTTCTACTTGAAATGACGCACCTCCTCGTTGGATCCATGGAAGCCTAACATGAGTTTTTGAGTGAACTAGTCAGTACCAGTTATCAGCTGTTGTGGACATATAGAGGAACTTCCTACATAGACTATTCTGAAGTTTCCACCCAGAAAATGGAAGTAAACCTATGCCAGCCCGACAGCATAGTCAGCGGACGTCATGGGGAAGTCCCCCCGGCCTCTCTCTACTCCTAGTGAGAAACATGTTCAAATAGGTTTCTGACCGTCGTTACTATGGGTCTTGTGGAGGGCCAGAAGCTGGAGGCCCCTGACTTACAAGGCCTGGTCCGCTCTGGCCCCCTGCAGGCTTGTCACAACCACCACCAGCCCTCCACTGGCCAGGCCTCGCACGTACATACACACAGTACACACCCCACTTACACACACACACACTACGAGCGTCGAACCGATTAATTGAATGGAACCGATTAATAGGGCGATTTCAATTTTCATAACAATCGAAATTGTGTAACTTTGCGACTCCGATTTTAGCCAATTATTATATATTTTTTACACCTTTATTTAACTAGCCAAGTAGTTCAGAGAACACATTTATTATTTTCATGACGCCTAGGAACAGTGGGTAAACTGCCTTGTTCAGCGGCGGCAGAATTGACAAGATTTTTACCTTGTCAGCGCAGGGATCTCAATCTTGAAACCTTATGGTAAAGAAAGCAGTAATGAAGCCAAGCGTAAAGTTGCTAGGCTAGCATAAACTTATTCTTATAAAAAAACAATCAATCAATCAATCACAAATCACTCGTTATAAACTACACATGGTTTGATGATATTACAGTTTAGTTCTAGCTGTTCCTGCGTTGCAATATAATCGATGGCAAGTGCCATTCGCGAAAAAGGACTGTCGTTCTCCAACGTGAACCTAACCCAAACATCAATTGCCTTTCTTATAATAACTTACCACAGAAATATATTATTTTCTAAACCTGATATTTAGTTAAAAATATATCTCAGGTTACAGGCAATATTAACCAGGTGAGAGAGAGAGAGAGAGAGAGAGAGAGAGAGAGAGAGAGAGAGAGAGAGAGAGAGAGAGATTGAAAGAGAAAATGTTGTGTTTCCTCAGATCCACTGTGAACTGTATCATAAATCTGCCTAGGTCCTGTTGCAGAGGCTTTGGCATGACAACAGCGCCAGATGGGGGCTGAGTTTCATCCGAATGCATCTCCATGGGATAACATCTGAGCACATCTAGATTTCTATAATCACTGGTGAGATTAGTTATGAATAAGATATTGGGCTTCATGTGGCCAGCTACCATAAGAGAGATACACAGTAAAGCAGGATCTATGGTAGGCCATAAGTAGACTCCAGTAGCCATGGGATATAGGTTTGCTATAAGATATATTATAAGATATAAGTTAGGACAGGGGATTCCACAACAGTAAGACAGTTCTGTTTTATAAATAGCATTAGTAGATGTTGAGTTATGCAAGTACGGAAATGATTGAACAGTGTATGCTGTGTGTGACGCATGAATCAGACATAACAATAATTGAAAGATGGAATAGATTTCCCCTCGTATGAAATTAACCAATATAAGGCACAACAGCAGATGCCTATACAGTATTTTAGTTTCTTCCCGGTTAGACTTCAGGTCAATGGTTACAGCAGATAATAGTGGCTAAGATGTGGTGTGTGTTACAGTCAGATTCAATGCAGATTCACATCACCTGAGTGCCAAGATGTTTCGAAAGCAAAAGGTGGTGATTAGCAAACTACCAATTGAAGTCATCTTATTACTAACTAATCTTACAGACTTTCTGCACTGTCAGAGGTGTCACATAGGGCATTGTAATAGATTATTTTATAAACATTTAGTAACTTGTTCTAATGCAAAAAAAGATATACACATTAATCTGATCTCTTTGTTTGTTTTTATCATTATGCAATGCATAATTCCTTTTTGCCATCCTTACGTCGTTACAGAAACGTTGCTTTTAGAGCCCAGAGAATACAATGAGTGTAGTTCTGCTGCAAAAGCCAGTGCTGGACACAACACATGGCCCATGCGCTGCTTCACTTGTGACAAGCACTGCGACATGCCTATCGAATATATGAGGCAGAGACAGCGTCCCTGAACATGACTAGATGCTAATTCTGTCGAATATACACGTATTTACTGCAAAGAGGAGAKTGGCGCACGTACAGGTGAATATGATATTTTACAGTTTAAACTCGTTTTAGGAGGTAGAGTAAGAGTTATTTTGAACGCGCTTCCTTGTTTATAAACTATTGCATCATCGGGGTACGATTGGGTGTGAAAATGTTTGTGTTTCATCTCCACGGTCGAGGAACATTTTATGGCAGAGCCATCATGACTTTGAATTTCTCGAGGGGAYATGGAGGGAGGGAGCTTTTGGGAGCAGCATGACCTCATGTTATAAAGTCAACAGATAACTTCATCACATTGCAACCTGAACCTCCAGAAAAAAAGTGACACACTTTCCCCTATAGGCTACTTCTGCTAGAGAATATTATTCATGAACATGATCTTCGATTTATAAACGTCGTTTTTGGACACGATGCAGATGTAACTACACCAGATTAGATTAATTTATATTGTAACTGACTGATACTACAGTACAATTTTCAATATGAATATATACATTTTTATTTCGCATATCCCCTTCCCTTTAAAAAAAACCTCGCTGTATCTTTTGTAATCTATTATTAGTAGACCTATTATATTTTGTGTATAGTATGGCGTTCTTGAAWAGTGGGTAACTGGCATTTAGGAGACAAAACGTCCAGGCATAGCTGCAGGAAGATGTTTTGAGTAGGGGGMGCTGAGGGGGGTGGAGGGGGGGTGCTGAGGGGGGTGTAATAGTAGTAGATTTGGTAACAGTAGTCACTGCAACCTAAAGTACATTTAAATCCATTTGCCAAAATGATATAACTACTCCTGTCTATACAGAATAAATAACATAATTCAGAATACTTCAACAGAGAGCGTGACAACCACAGGATCATTAGCTTCTTTTAAAGCTGTCGATTGTTTCAGCCTAGCTGATTATTGAGATGCGGCTGTCAGTGAAAAGCATCTAAAACATATTAAGATTATGTGTCTTGAGTATAGTTTGAAATGTTGAGACAAGAATAAGGGGAGGGGGGTGTGGTGAAGATATTGGCTTGTCTCTCTTCCGAATGCGCTGAGCTGTTTCTCGCCAATTCTTGCGCATTCATTGTCATTTGGGTTACATTAAATTCTGTTCATGAATGGACGGATTAGGCCCACAGTCATTTACTGTGAAATTTACTGTGAAGTCAGCGTGGAAACGTTGTTTTCAGAGTTCACAACCTAATATTTCATACCATAATTTCTGAGTTTTGTTAATTTTTTCATTCTATTTAMTTTGGCGCGCTCCATGTGAGCAATGAGCATGTGTCTGGTTTCTCTGTGGTCTTAATGTTGACGGAGTGCGCGCGCCTGAGCACGCATAAGCTAACTGGATGTCGGATTTCTGATTGTCTTATAACTCACCGCCACAAATAAGCTGGGCTTCTCAGTCATTTTCTATTTTTTTATCCAAATTGTGAATGGTAATATTTCCTAACAGTATTTGACAAATCTTTCCAACAATATCCTCCAAGATAATGACCAGGCCTCGTTGTGAAAGAACAAAATGTCATGCTCTCAGGATCCCATATATCCAGTGGAAACGTCATAAAATAGTTTACCTGAATACAATACCCTTTGCATAAAAACAGCTGTGTCTGTCCAGAGCTCACTGATGTGAGGGCTGGAATAGGTTAGTTGATACAATGTTGCAAGTTCCCAAGCTGACAGTTTAGGGTAGGACCCAGTAAAAGAGAGAGTCTTGGCCAATGTAGAAGTAGACATATAACTTCCATTGTCAATAAGTAAAAATACATAAAGCTATAGATACTCTCTGCCTGTCCAGGTGATTTTTCAGTAGTTTCAGTGGAATGGAGTACAACATATGATTTCCATAATGGTAATAATGAAGTCTAGGGCAGGGTTCCTCAATAGACGGCCCACTGGTCATTTTATTTGAAGGAGTGAGCTTGTTGGTCACATTTCAATCATATGCTTTCCAGGGATAATTTTCTATTCTCTGAAATGACGCAACTCCTCGTTGGTCGTCATGGAAGCCTAACTAGTTTTGATGTGAACTAGAGTACAGTTATCAGCTGTTGTAGGACATATAGAGGAACTTCCTACATTACTTTTCATGAAGTTTCCACCCAGAAATGAAGTAAACCCTGATGCCAGCCCAGGACAGACATAGTCAGACGGACGTCATGGGTGAAGGTCCCCCCGCCTCTCTCTACTCCGTAGTGGAACATGTTTCAGAAGTAGTTTCTGACGCGTCTACTATGGGTTGTGTGGAGGGCCAGAGCTGAGGCCCCTGACTTAGCAAGGCCTGGCTCCGCTCTGGCCCCCTGGCAGGCTTCACAACCACCACAGCCCTCCACTGGCCAGGCTCACTACATACACACAGTACACACCCACTACACACACACACACTAGAGGTCGACCGATTAATTGGAATGGCCGATTAATTAGGGCCGATTTCAAGTTTTCATAACAATCGGAAATTGGTAATTTTGGACTCCGATTTAGCCAATTATTATATWTTTTTTTACACCTTTATTTAACTAGCCAAGTCAGTTYAGAACACATTATTATTTTCAATGACGGCCTAGGAACAGTGGGTTAACTGCCTTGTTCAGGGGCAGAATGACAGATTTTTACCTTGTCAGCGCAGGGATTCAATCTTGAAACCTTATGGTTAAAGAAAGCAGTAAGAAGCCAAGGTAAGTTGCTAGCTAGCATTAAACTTATCTTATAAAAAACAATCAATCAATCAATCACAATCACTAGTTATAACTACACATGGTTGATGATATTACTAGTTTATCTAGCGTGTCCTGCGTTGCATATAATCGATGCAGTGCTCATTCGCGAAAAAGGACTGTCGTTGCTCCAACGTGTACCTAACCATAAACATCAATGCCTTTCTTAAAATAATACACAGAAGTATATATTTTTAAACCTGCATATTTAGTTAAAATATATCCAGGTTAGCAGGCAATATTAACCAGGTGAAATTGTGTCACTTCTCTTGCGTTCATTGCACGCAGAGTCAGAGTATATGCAACATTTTGGGCCGCCTGGCTCATTGCGAACTAATTTGCCAGAATTTTACGTAATTATGACATAACATTGAAGGTTGTGCAATGTAACGGGAATATTTAGACTTATGGATGCCACCCGTTAGATAAAATACGGAACGGTTCCATATTTCACTGAAAGAATAAARGTTTTGTTTTCGAGATGATAGTTTCCGGATTCGACCATATTAATGACCTAAGGCTCGTATTTCTGTGTGTTATTATGTTATAATTAAGTCTATGATTTGATAGAGCAGTCTGACTGAGCGACGGTAGGCACCAGCAGGCTCGTAAGCATTCATTCAAACAGCACTTTCGTGCGTGGTCAATTGGAAGACGAGTCTGTCTGATACAATTGAAAGTAATATTCCCATTTTGGAAATGAGCTATAGTTAGCTAAGCGACAGACAGCCTGATTGATTAGGCTGAGTGGATTACATAATATCTGTTGAGTCACTGCTTCACAGTGTCGGATTGAAATGTTATAGCAGGTTCGTTTATATCTTTCCTAACTCTGAGGTGTGTGTGTGTGTGTGTTGTGTGTGTGTTGTGTGGTGTGTGTGTGTGTGTGTGTGTGTGTGTGTGTGTGTGTGTGTGTGTTTGTGTGTGTGTGTGTGTGTGTGTTGTGTGTGTGTGTGTGTGTGTGTGTGTGTGGTGTGTGTGTGTGTGTGTGTTGTGTGTGCGGGTGGCGTGTGTGTGTGTCTCTCCATACTTCTCATTCCTCTCTGTACACACCTCGCCCACTTGAATATGCATGGTGATCGCTCACAGGGGTTGTGCTGGTCCTAATATTTAGCTGGAGGGAGAGGGAGAGAAAGAGTGTGAGTCCCTGCATGCAGAATTGCTTGTTATCTGAGCGGGCTGATCCTGGAGCTACAAACGCAGCGAGGTCTGAGGGCAGTGGCATTTCTTGGTGGGTTGGTCTTTGCACTTCTGTTGTTTTGAATTGGCCAGAGTGGTGCAGATGTCTCTTAGTCGTTGTAGTTAGTGTGTATGCTCTGTGGCAAGGAGTTTCCCAGTGGTGTTTATGTTGCATTTTCTGAGATTGATTTTAAGGGCGTCTTTGTACTTTTCTTTTTCCCCCCTTGCATTCTGTTCACTTCTTCCAGTTAGAGCAGCCTTGAGTCAGGCATCGGACACAGTGTCCTCTGCAGTTGGTGTCGGATGATTTGGGATTCTACGTTGGGGATGTTGGCCTAGGTCAGGAAGCTGTTGATCCTCCCAACTAATGTTTAGTACGCACACACACACACCACACACACACACACACACACACACACACACACACCACACACACACACACACCACACACACACACACACACACACACACACACACACACACACACACACACACACCACACACACAAACACACACCACAACCACAACACACACACACACACACACACACACTGGCTCCTCCGCAAGGAAGGGAGTCATACTATGAATAATCAATCTATGGTTGGTAGCAGGAAGAGACAGTAGATTCTGGAAGAGGAACGGAGTGCCACAGGAGCACTCATGCTGGTGTGTGCGCACTGCGTAGGTCATGTCTTTATTCTATAGGCTTTCCTGTACAAAGGCTGTCAGTCTCCCTCTTCTAACCCCTAACCCTAACATTTAAAGTTAGCTTCAGACTCATGGTGTGAGTCTGTAAATGTCATAGCTGAGTGCTTTCCCGGGCATGTAGAGCGGTGTAAAGGATGGCGCTGAGCTGTTTTAGCAGTGGCTAGGGGAGCTGAGGCTCTGCGTGTGGAGTCAGGGAGAGAGAACATATGCTATATTACATGACACATCTCAGCTGATGTGAAATACTCACTGATGAGTAAGACTAGGCGGCGCAGGGCTGTCAGGAAGGAGCAGGGGCTGTAGAGGAGGCAAGGGGCTGTCAGGGAGGAGCAGAGGCTGTCAGGGAGGAGCAGGTGCTGCCGGGAAGGAGCGGGGCTGTCGGGAAGGAGCAGGGGGTGTCGGGAAGGAGCAGGGGCTGTCGGGAGGATGAGAGGCTGTCGGGAAGGAGCAGGGGCTGTCGGGAAGGATGAGGAGGCTGTCGGGAAGGAGCAGGGGCTGTCAGGAAGGAGCCGGGGCTGTCA
>NC_036856.1:34727831-34781588 GCF_002910315.2 Salvelinus sp. IW2-2015 | reverse complement strand
GGCGTTTGCCAGCAGCTCTTCGCTGTGTCTTCAAGCATGCGCTGTTTATGACTTCAAGCCTATCAACTCCCGAGATTAGGCTGGTGTAACCGATGTGAAATGGCTAGCAAGTTAGCGGGGTTGCGCGCTAATAGCGTTTCAAACGTCACTCGCTCTGAGACTTGGAGTAGTTGTTCCCCTTGCTCTGCATGGGTAACGCTGCTTGGAGGTGGCTGTTGTCGATGTGTTCCTGGTTCGAGCCCAGGGTGCGGCGAGGAGAGGGATGGAAAGCTATACTGTTTACACTGGCAATACTAAAGTGCCTATAAGAACATCCAATAGTCAAAGGTATAAAATACAAATCGTATAGAGAGAATAGTCTATAATTCCTAAACTACAAAAACCTAAAACTTCTTACCTGGGAATATTGGAAAGACCTCAAATTGTTAAGGAAACCACAGGGGAGGAGCAGGTGCTGTCAGGAAGGAGCAGGGGCTGTCAAGAAGGAGCAGGGGCTSTCGGGAAGGAGCAGGGGCTGTCGGGAATGGGGGTGTATGTGTCCCTCTGTTATCTTCTGCTGTTCTTCGCCAGAGGGGAGCTCCGACACAATGTTCTGGCCTTTGATGTGTGCTGTGCGGTATGTGTAGGAGTGACCCATATTCACTCTCCCCAGTGGCTCCACAAGGAACCTCACCACACAACTGCGCACGGTACAGCATAGCACAGATCAACATAACAGCACAGCATAGAACCACATAACAACAACACAGAACAACAACATAGCACAGAACAACATAACATCAACATGGAACCACATAACATGAGACCTTGAAGTAGTTGTTCCCCTTGCCCTGCAAGGGCTGCGGCTTTTGTGGAGCAATTGGTAACGACTTCGTGGGAGGCAGTTGTTGATGTGTGCAGAGGGTCCCTGGTTCGAGCCCAGGTAGGGGCGAGGAGAGGGACGGAAGCTATGCTGTTACATAGGGTTTCTGGGATGATGGTGTTAATGTGAGCCATGACCAGCCTTTCAAAGCACTTCATGACTACGGACGTGAGTACTACGGGTCTGTAGTCATTTAGGCAGGTTACCTGAGTGTTCTTGGGCACAGGGACTATGGTGGTCTGCTTGAAACAATTACAGACTCAATCAGGGACATGTTGAAAATGTCAGTGAAGACACCTGCCAGTTGGTCAGCACATGCCCGGAGCACCCGTCCTGGTAATCCGTCTGGCCCCGCAGCCTTGTGAATGTTGACCTGTTTAAAGGTCTTACTCACGTCGGCTACGGAGATCGTGATCACGCAGTCGTCCAGAACAGCTGATGCTCTCATGCATGCCTCACTGTTGCTTGCCTCGAAGCGAGCATAGAAGTGATTTAGCTCGTCTGGTACGCTCGTGTCACTGGGCAGCTCGCGGCTGTGCTTCCCTTTGTAGTCTGTAATAGTTTGCAGGCCGTGCCACATACGACGAGCATCGGAGCCGGTGTTACCATACAGACTTAATCTAAAATGGATTAAATAAAACACTTTCCTCATCAATCTACACACAATACCCCATAATGACAAAGCGAAAACAGGTTTTAAGAAATGTTTGCAAATTTATAAAAAATTAAAACAGATACTATATTTATCTAAGTATTCAGACCCTTTGCTATGAGACAAGAAATTGAACTCTGGTGCATCCTGTTTCCATTGATCATTCTTGAGATGTTTCTACAACTTAGAGGCCACCTGTGCTAAATTCAATTGACTGGACATAATTTGGATAGGCACACACCTGTCTATATTTGTAATATATTCGCAAAAATTTCCAAAAACCTGTTTTTGCTTTGTCATTATGGGCTATTGTGTGTAGATTGATGAGGACAAAAAAAAGATTTAATCCATTTTAGAATAAGGCTGTAACTACAAAATATGGAAYAAGTCAAGTGGTCTGAATACTTTCCGAATGCACTGTAATTATAAACASAGTTTATACAGGTTTTATACAAATTTTCTGTATAAATAGCCTTTKAAACGTATGTAAACAGTCCACAAAGTATCAATTTTTGTTTTCTTGGAAAGCTGTGAGTGCTATTATATGATACAATATCAGTACTTGTTGCATTTACAACTTCGTCTAAGTCCTATCATCAACTGATTGGTGTGGTGTATGGCTGTGGATTGGCTGCATTGTTTAAATTGAATGTTMGCATATTGGCATTTATCATTCCTCTAAAACTGTCTGACTAGCTAGCTAACACATACATTGCAGATACATTCTTCAACTTCATTATTTTACACTATCTTATCACAGCACTGGCAAACCATGGTTGACCAACTCCCTGACCAAAATGGCTGACCTTTATCCCATCATAAGAAGGTTCATGTCCATTCTAGTATTTTAATTCCTAATTCTATGATTCTATATGCATTTGGGCAGGAGTTTTTCCAGACCACATGACCTAACCAAGTAGTCAGGAAAAACTGTAAGGCTGTAACAGTGTTACAGAGTGTTCTTCAGTGTAGACTGTGGTAGAGGTTGAGTAGAGAGTGGCTCCACAATAACCAGATCCACTCTGGGAGTAAACAATATACACAAGGTTTCTGTGAAGAGGTGGGCTCACTGCTCAGTCTTACTGGAAGAGGTATGGTGTGATGTCACCATAACATACAGCTGTTCAATCGAGTACAGGCTTAACTGAATGATAATAGAGACAGAATACGGAGATTTGAATAGTTTGGGGTAGGCCTCGTCTCAGAGGAATGCTCCTCAGAACTGATGACAGGTTGCCCTAGGCTGGGCAGCTAAGCATCGAAACACCCCCCTGCTTGGAGATTGGGTTTCCGATGACAGGCCTTCAAGTTATTGTGGTGATGGGGAGGTGGAAGGTCAATGGAAGACGGTTGCTGCAAAACATCAAGTGAGAGACAATGGGTGAGTTGACATAAATAGTCCCCTAGATTGACAGAAAGGGAAGTGATTATTGCACGAGTGAGCCCATAGAATTACCTTCGTGTTCCATGCTCATTGGCTGAAGTTAAATAGGTGAATGACATTCCACACGCTTGCTAATGGTAAAGTGGAGAGACGTGACACTATCCTGATGTGGTAAAATTATTAACACTCCCATATCAATACCTGCTATGCTGATGGGGTGACATGGACACTCCATATAAAATACCTGCTATGCTGATGGGGTGATATGGACACTCCATATCAATACAGTACCTGCTATGCTGATTGGGTCAAATTAACACTTCCATATCAAATACCTGCTATGCTGATGGGGTAACGTTATATACACTATAAAAACCTGCTACGCTGATGAGTATCGTTAAACTCCTACCGATATAAAAACCTGCTACGCTGATGAGTATCGTTAAAACTCTACGATATAAATACCTGCTATGCTGATGGGGTAACGTTATATACACTATAAAACCTGCTACGCTGATGAAGTATGTTAAAACTCCTACGATATAAATACTGCTATGCTGATGAGTGAGATAGGAAGTGGATGTGAGTTTAGAGTCTACTAGATGAATGAAGTGACAATCCATTCAGACCAGCCTTACTGATTGAACTTTTGTAACTACATTTAGCCCATTATAATTAGTAAAGACTATTGGGGCGGCTGCCACCAGTGAGTCGTCGCCCCTGAGTCACTGTCCTGATGTCCTCCTCTGAAGGGAAGGTTATATCCTCAGCTCCCTTGGCCCATGTTTTGTGTGTCACGTCTGTCTCAGACCTGAGACCCCCCCCCCCCCATTCACCCCTCCCAGCCAGCCCTGGCGCTGAGAGATGCTGATTAGGCAGCAGCGGACATAAACTAAAACAACATTCAACCAGGCCAGGCGAGGGCCAGCCAGTCAGTCAGCTTGGCAGTGATAAGGTGGGTCTGTGTCCGTGTGCCTACGTGCCACTCGGCCAGCCACGTACTCTCTCTGTCTGTCTCGCCACAGTGACCTAATGACACCCAGACACAGCTCACGCTCTGCCCTGCCCACTAGAGAGGGAGAGACTGGTAGTAAGAGTGAGGGTATCCAGGCATTTTATGGTAATTAGCATTGGTTGTTGGTATGATGACGTTTGATTGTTCTGTTGCTGTGGGGTTTAGCCAGGGG
The DNA here is from genome assembly GCF_002910315.2 of Salvelinus sp. IW2-2015. Taxonomy (NCBI): domain Eukaryota; kingdom Metazoa; phylum Chordata; class Actinopteri; order Salmoniformes; family Salmonidae; genus Salvelinus; species Salvelinus sp. IW2-2015. The sequence goes on along the minus strand of NC_036856.1, from coordinate 34,777,503 downwards.
AGAATGACTACTACCATACATATACAGTTGAAGTCAGAAGTTTACATACACCTTAGCCAAAATACATTTAAACTCAGTTTTTCACAATTCTGACATTTAATCCTAGTAAAATTCCGTGTCTTAGGTCAGTTAGGATCACCACTTTATTTATGTATGTGAAATGTCAGAATAATAGTAGAGAGAATGATTTATTTCAGCTTTCATCACATTCCCAGTGGGTCAGAAGTTTACATACACTCAATTAGTATTTGGTAGCATTGCCTTTAAATTGTTTACTTGGGTTAAACGTTTAAACGTTTCGGGTCGCCTTCCACAAGCTTCCCACAATAAGTTGGGTGAATTTTGGCCCATTCCTCCTGACAGAACTGGTGTAACTGAGTCATATTTGTAGGCCTCCTTGCTCGCACACGATTTTTCAGTTCTGCCCACACATTTCTATGGGATTGAGGTCAGAGCTTTGTGATGGCCACTCAATACCTTGACTTTGTTGTCCTTACGCATTTTGCCACAACTTTGGAAGTATGCTTGGGGTCATTGTCCATTTGGAAGACCCATTTGCGACTAAGCTTTAACTTCCTGACTGATGTCTTGAGATGTTGGCTTCAATATATCCACATAATTTTTCTCCCTCATGATGCCATCTATTTTGTGAAGTGCACCAGTCCCTCCTGCAGCAAAGCACCCCCACAACATGATGCTGCCACCCGTGCTTCACGGTTGGGATGGTGTTTCTTCAGCTTGCAAGCGTCCCCCTTTTTCCTCTAAACATAACGATGGTCATTATGGCCAAACAGTTCTATTTTTGTTTCATCAGACCAGAGGTCATTTCTCCAAAAAGTATGATTTCTTGTCCCCATGTGTCGTTGCAAACCGTAGTCTGACTTTTCAATGGCGGTTTTGGAGCAGTGGCTTCTTCCTTGCTGAGCGACCTTTCAGGTTATGTCAATATAGGACTCGTTTTACTGTGGATATAGCTACTTTAGTACCTGTTTCCTCCAGCATCTTCACAAGGTCCTTTGCTGTTGTTTCTGGATTGATTGCACTTTTCACACCAAAGTATGTTCATCTCTAGGAGACAGAACGTGTCTCCTTCCTGAGCGGTATGACGTCTGCGTGGTCCATGGTGTTTATACTTGTGTACTATTGTTGTACAGATGTGTGGTACCTTCAGGCATTTGTATAGTTTAAACAGGTGCAGTTAATACAGGTAATGAGTGAGAACAGGAGGGCTTCTTAAAGGAAAACTAACAGGTCTGTGAGAGCGGAATTCTTACTGGTTGGTAGGTGATCAATACTTATGTCATGCAATAAAATGCAAATGAATTACTTAAAAATCATACAATGGGATTTTCTGGATTTTTGTTTTAGATTCCGTCTTCACAGTTGAAGTGTACTATGATAAATGACAGACCTCTACATGCTTTGTAAGTAGGAAAACCTGCAAATCGGCAGTGTATCAAATACTTGTTTCCCCCACTGTATGTATATGTATATAATGTGTATATATATATTATATATAATATTATTATATACACACCACACACACACACACACACACACATATATATATACACATACATACACATATAATATATATAATATATATAAATATATATATATATTATATGTGTTATATATATATATATATATACACATACATATATGTGTATGATATACACTGCTCAAAAAAATAAAGGGAACACTAAAATAACACATCCTAGATCTGAATGAATGAAATATTCTTATTAAATACTTTTTTCTTTATATAGTTGAATGTGCTGACACAACAAAATCACACAAAATTATCAATGGAAATCAAATTGATCAACCCATGGAGGTCTGGATTTGGAGTCACACTCAAAATTAAAGTGGAAAACCACACTACAGGCTGATCCAACTCTTGATGTAATGTTCTTAAAACAAGTCAAAAGGAGGCTCAGTAGTGTGTGTGGCCTCCACGTGCTGTATGACCTCCCTACAATGCCTGGCATGCTCCTGATGAGGTGGCGGATGGTCTCCTGAGGGATCTCCTCCCAGACCTGGACTAAAGCATCCCGCCAACTCCTGGACAGTCTGTGGTGCAACGTGGCGTGTGGATGGAGCGAGACATGATGTCCCAATTGGATTAGGTCTGGGGAACGGGCGGCCAGTCCATAGCATCAAGCCTTCCTCTTGCAGGAACTGCTGACACACTCCCCACATGAGGTCTAGCATTGTCTTGCATTAGGAGGAACCCAGGGCCAACCGCACCAGCATATTGGCTCACAAGGGGTCTGAGGATCTCATCTCGGTACCTAATGGCAGTCCATGCCTGGAGGGATGTTGCAGGCAGCAGAACGTTCTCCACGGCGTCTCCAGACTCTGTCACGTCTGTCACATGTGCTCAGTGTGAACCTGCTTTCATCTGTGAAGAGCACAGGGCGCCAGTGGCGAATTTGCCAATCTTGGTGTTCTCTGGCAAATGCCAAACGTCCTGCACGGTGTTGGGCTGTAAGCACAACCCCCACCTGTGGACGTCGGGCCTCATACCACCCTCATGGAGTCTGTTTCTGACCGTTTGGAGCAGACACATGACATTTGTGGCCTGCTGGAGGTCATTTTGCAGGGCTCTGGCAGTGCTTCTCCTGCTCCTCTTGCACAAAGGCGGAGGTAGTGGTCCTGCTGCTGGGTTGTTGCCCTCCTACGGCCTCCTCCACGTCTCCTGGTGTACTGGCCTGTCTCCTGGTAGCGCCTCCATGCTCTGGACACTACGCTGACAGACACAGCAAACCTTCTTGCCACAGCTCGCATTGATGTGCCATCCTGGATGAGCTGCACTACCTGAGCCACTTGTGTGGGTTGTAGACTCCGTCTCATGCTACCACTAGAGTGAAAGCACCGCCAGCATTCAAAGTGACCAAAACATCAGCCAGGAAGCATAGGAACTGAGAAGTGGTCTGTGGTCCCCACCTGCAGGACCACTCCTTTATTGGGGGTGTCTTGCTAATTGCCTATAATTTCCACCTGTTGTCTATTCCATTGCACAACAGCATGTGAAATGTATTGTCAATCAGTGTTGCTTCCTAAGTGGACAGTTTGATTTCACAGAAGTGTGAATTGACTTGGAGTTACATTGTGTTGTTTAAGTGTTCCCTTTATTTTTTTGAGCAGTGTATATATATATGTATATGTATATGTGTGTGTGTATATATATATGTATATGGGATAGGGCAGTGCGATGGCGTCTATTGGGCTGGTATGCAAATTGCAGTGGGTCTAGGGTGTCTGGTAAAATGGAGGTGATATGGTCCTTAACTAGCCTCTCAAAGCACTTCATAATGACAGAAGTGAGTGATGTGGAGCGATAGACATTTAGTTAAGTTACTTTCACTTTCTTGGGTACAGGAACAATGGTGGACATCTTYAAGCAAGTGGGGACAACAGACTGGAATAGGGAGAGATTGAATATGTTCGTAAACACTCAAGCCAGCTGGTCTGCGCCTTCTCTTTGGATGCGGCTATGGATGCCTTCTGGGCCGGCAGCCTTGCGAGGGTTAACACGCTTAAATGTCTTACTCACGTCAGCCACAGAGAACGAGAGCTCACAGTCTACGGGAACGGTGGCCCGCGTCGGCGGCACTGTGTTTCCCTCGAAGCAGGCGAAGAAGGTGTTTAGCTTGTCCGGGAGCRAGACGTTGGTGTCCGCGACGTGGCTGGTTTTCCCTTTATAATCTGTGATTGTCTGGAGTCTCTGCCACATACGTCCCGTCTGAAACCGTTGAATTGCAACTCCACTATGTCTCTGTACTGACGTTTCGCCTGTTTATTTGCCTTACAGAGGTCATACCTGGKCTGTTTGTACTCAACCATATTCCCAGTCACCTTGCTATGGTTAAATGCGGTGGTTCGTGCTTTTAGTTTTGTGTGAATGCTGCCATCTATCCAGGGTTTGCACAGTGTAGTTTCTTGAGCCGTTGTGGTATCGGCTTGAGGGGGAATATACACAGCTGTGACGATGACCGAAGATAATTATCTTGGGAGGTAATGCGGTTGGCATTTGATTGTGAGCTATTCTAGGTTGGTGAACAAAAGGACTTGAGTTCCTGTACATTACTATAATCACACCATGAGTAGTTAATCATGAAACATACACCTCCACCTTTCTTTTTCCCGGAGAGTTCTTTATACCTGTCTACGCTATGTACTGAGAACCCAGCTGACTGTATGGACGGGGACAGTATATCCAGAAAGAGCCATAATTCTGTGAAACAGTATGTTACAGTCCCTGACTCTCTGGAAGGAGATCCTCGCCCTGAGCTTGTCTACTTTATTGTCCAGAGATTGAACATTAGCTAGTAATATACTTGGAAGCGGTGGGTGGTAGAGTCCACTCCGAATACCTCTGCTCCGCCAGCTTGGATCAGTCTCTGGGATAAGTGGAATTGCCTTGGGGGGTACGAAGAAAGGGTCCAATTAAGGAAAGTCATATTTCTGGTCGAAATGCTGGTGATTTACTGCCGCTCTAATATCCAAAAGTTATTTCCGGCTGTAATAATAACCCCCGCCAAAATAAAAAATAATACTGCATAAGTTGCTTAGGAGCCATGAACAGTGCGACCATGTCTATCGGCGCCATCTTGTTAGGATAATTTAGTTGCTATTGGCAGCCTGCAGTACCCCAGTCAGCATTTAACTTGTGTTACTCAATCAGAGGTGGCAGCACTCAGCACTGAACGTAACTTCCTGGAATAGCTCAAACTGTGCATGTTATGTCTCCATGAGACGCCATCTTAACCGACTTCATTTGTTTGTGAACCATGTCAATGTAGACAAACACTGTATGGCCTCAAAACATGGTTAAAACTACAATTTTGATGACATGGATGGTCAATCCTTGCATCCAGAGCTCTTTCTATGAATTTGAAAGTGGTTACAATTCTCCATCCCCATCCTTCAGCTTTTACCTAAACAGTGGCAGGGAAGATCCTTTGTTATTATTTGAACAGCAGTTTGCCCCTTTAAAGGTACACTAAGTAGTATGACATCATCATATACAGAAAAGTGACTTACTGTGGAGTGGCCTAAATTGAAGGACTTGACTATGAATTTCTCTGTCCTCTCTCCTTGCTCTCTCTACGGAGACCCCACCACTGTAATGAAAAGAGCTGCCTCAGCCAAAGGATCAATACTTCTGTGTGGATGTATAGCTAGAATTAGAAGGAATAAGATCACATTTAGACTCTATTGTGCAGGTGATTTATTTGCATCGCTAGGTAATCACATATTATGTATGGTCTGCTGCAATGACAGTGTTTTCAGGATGTTTTGTGTTAAGACTCTAGCTCTGCTCTGTGAGGAACTCTTTCCTTTCAAAGACATCTGTGGTGTGGTGAATTTTCTTTATATCTGAAAGGTATTGCCGGCGACAAAGCCTGTACTTGTATTTGCTGCAATAATCATGATTGCCGTAATATATTTAAAAGTCCTGCGAACCCCTCAGAAGAAAGGTCAACGTACATCTTACCGTCTTTCCCTCGCATTAAATCATGAACATTCAATTGTTTAGTATTTTAATCAACTTTTAATTTCATTTATAGTGACAGAGGGGRACAAAGAAAACAAAGAGTAGTCACATTAACCCTACCTCCACCTGAAGCACTGACACAACGCATAATATTTTACCACGAACACTGCAGCAGAAGTGAACTCATTCTCTGCTACTCATTTGTTTGCATGAGGCTACAATACATCAAGTTTCCTAGGGAAGCTGTGAAGCTAGCTGTAGCCTATTGCATGATTGTGTTCATGAGTCTGTTATTAAAGGTGTATGTATACAGATTTTCATTAAATCATGTATGGCTACAAATATTGTATATACATTCCTTCATATGGGCAGAATATTGTAGCCTAGGCTTATGTACATTTGTTCATATGGGTATATAAACTGTGGCTCCTTGAAAGCGCCTCAGCTACAGCATTTGTTTGTCTGAAAGGGTAGCCTACACTGTGTCGCCAGGAATGCCCCCACGAAACCTGGAGATAGTTTCGAAGCATCACTGAATGGGCATTAAACTTTTCGGTAAAGAAATGCCGCTTCTGAAGCAAGGCTAAAGTCCATCGCTAGGCAACCAAAACTGTCAATTAAATTATCTCGAGCTGCCTACGCGCAGCCCATTCACTCCTAAGAAAAGTTATTTGAAGTTTGTTTAATACAATGGCTTACCAATACATGTAGTAGAAAGAAAACACATCTGTCTACCCTACCATAAAAAACTGCAGAAAAACTACACAACAGGATATCAATCAGCAACGTTTATTCCCCCACCCACACTCAGTCATGAAATTAAACAAACAGAAAAGGGCAGGATACTAAACCTTTACCCTCACACCCTCCCTCCCTCAAAACACACACATTTAATAGGATGCAGCAGAACCGCAGGAAAGGAAGTGTAGCTAGATTTAAATATTTAGTATACGTCAATCTAGCAAGCCAACCAACTAAAAGCAACTCTCTCTAGACAATGTTTTGATTTGTTGCAAACGTTAGATTGTTAGCTACCTAACTGGCTAGCCACCTTTTGAAAGGGAGCCATATAAACATTGCCCTTTTTTTTCAGGCAACATACTGCAAATCCTATGTGAATTCCAATCCTGGTGTTGTGCCCCACATTCAGCCAAGGGGAAACAACAGACTGCTGCAACCTGATTGGCTGAATACAATACGCAGTGGAGGAAAAAGTACCCAATTGTCATACCTTAATAGAAAATGACTCAAGTAAAAGTGAAAGTCACCAGTAAAATCCTACTTGAGTAAAAGTATTTGGTTTTAAATATACTTAAGTATCAAAAGTAAATGTAATTGATAAAATATACTTTAGTATTGAAAGTTTAAGTATACGTAATTTCAAATTCCTTATATTAAGCACACCAGACGGCACCATTTTCTTTTTTTCCCTCAACTAGCAGCTTCATAAAAAATTACCCGCAAACACCAGTCTCAACGTCAACAGTGAAGAGGTGATTCCGGAATGCTGGCCTTCTAGGCAGAGTTCCTCTGTCCAGTATCTGTGTTCTTTTGCCCATTTTAATKTTTTATTTTTATTGMCCAGTCTGAGATATGGCTTTTTCTTTCAAACTCTGCCTAGAAGGCCAGCATCCCAGAGTCGCCTCTTCACTGTTGGCGTTGAGACTGGTGATTTGCGGATACTATTTAATGAAGCTGCTAGCTGAGGACTTGTGAGGCATCTGTTTCTCAATCTAGACACTCTAATGTACTTGTCCTCTTGCTCAGTTGTGCACCGGGGCTTCCAACTCCTCTTTCTATTCTAGTTAGAGCCAGTTTGCGCTGTTCTGTGAAGGGAGAAGTGCACGAGATGTTGTACGAGATCCTCAGTTTRTTGACAATTTCTCGCATGGAATAACCTTCATTTCTCAGAACAAGAATAGACTGACGAGTTTCAGAAGAAAGATCTTTGTTTCTGGCCATTTTGAGCCTGTAATCAAACCCACAAATGCTGATGCTCCAGATACTCAACTAGTCTAAAGAAGGCCAGTTTTATTGCTTCTTTAATCAGAACTACAGTTTTCAGCTGTGCTAACATAATTGCAAAAGGGGTTTTCTAATGATTGCAAAGGTTTTAAAATGATAAACTTGGATTAGCTAACACAATGTGCCATTGGAACACAGGAGTGATGGTTGCTGATAATGGGCCTCTGTACGCCTATGTAGATATTCCATTAAAAATCTGCCGTTTCCGGCCTCCCGGGTGGCGCAGTGGTCTATGGCACTGCATCGCAGCGCTAGCTGTGCCACCAGAGAATCTGGGTTCTCGCCCAGGCTCTGTCGCAGCCGGCTGCGACCGGGAGGTCCGTGGGACGACGCACATTGGCCTAGCGTCGTCCGGGTTAGGGAGGGTTTGGCCGGTAGGGATATCCTTGTCTCATCGCGCACCAGCGACTCCTGTGGCGGGCCGGGCACAGTGCGAGCTAACCAAAGTAGCTAGGTGCACGGTGTTTCCTCCGACACATTGGTGCGGCTGGCTTCCGGGTTGGAGGCGCGCTGTGTTAAGAAGCAGTGCGGCTTGGTTGGGTTGTGTTTCGGAGGACGCATGGCTTTCGACCTTCGTCTCTCCCGAGCCCGTACGGGAGTTGTAGCGATGAGACAAGATAGTAATTACTAACAATTGGATACCATGAAATTGGGGAGAAAAGGGGGTAAAATGTAATTACATTTTTCTTTTTTTTATCAGCCGTTTCCAGCTACAATAGTCATTTACAACATTAACAATGTCTACACTGTATTTCTGATCAATTTGATGTCATTTTAATGGACACATGTTTTCTTTTTCTTTCAAAAACAAGGACATTTCTATGTGACCCCAAACTTTTGAACGGTACTGTATAAAAAAAAAAAAATTATGCTGCAGCACCCCCACTTCTCACGGCTATGGTAAACACTGCTGCTGTTGTTGTCAACAAGGGATTTGAAGGGATCCAGAGGGGATTGATGGAGGAAAGATGTGCCAAGTGCAAGACTGCCCTCTGCTGCTGCAGATTGATAGAAAAAGGGGGTAAAAGTAGGTCAAAGAGAGAGAAAGAGACAAAGGGAGTGAGAGAGGGAGAGGATGAGGGGGATGCCTTGGCAGCCTATTTTTTTCCAATTCTCCTGCATTTGAAATGGAAATTCCCCCCACCTTGTTCCAGTGTCAATCCTGTGGAAGGAATAGCTGCCAATTAAGAACTACTTTATCATGAATTAAACCTACTTCAGATGTAAATGTCGAGGGCAAGATGTCGAGCTCGGCTGAAAGTGGTGGAGGAAAGGGAGATTCATCGAGATGAGATTACACTGCAGAAGCAGGCTCCGCTCTGATATACTGATATCAATGACATCATTCTCACTGCTCGGGAGCTGAGAGGGCGATGCATGACTGTAAGGATAGGTCATTCAGTATTTTGAGAGTCAGTTGACCCAGCCAGCTGTCATGTTTTATATATGAGTTATAAGTGTGTAATAGATGTAGGGCCATCAGGACTCATAATCCAATCACAGCTATACTGGTTTGATGGAGACTATATCAGATCAGGCCTGCTGAGACGGGCAGTGTCCCGCTTCAACTGGATAGTCTAGGCTTAGAACAACTGTGTCCTATCTGGTTTTACATTTCTTGATGCATTTTAATGTGTCCGTCTGTCGTTACAGTCATGCAGTCTAAGACGACATAAAAATAAAATGTATTAGCTGCTGATATTGTGCAATCTATTGCGCCATTAGGATTAAATTGCATTTTGATGTGGTAGGTAATTTGATCTGTTTTAGACCAACTCCTCTATTTAACATTAGGTGACCCCTGACATCTAAGGGTGGTTGACCGTTGCATAACAGTGGCATTTAAAATACATCTCAACACTTCTGCCAAGTGTTATAATCAGAGTGATGAGTTTACAAGGCCAGTGTTATGAGAGGGAGGGTGAGAGATGCACTGTTACAATACACCCAGCAGAGGGAAGCATATGGCACTAATGTCTCTGCAGCAGAAAGTTTGTCTTTACATCCTTTTTATGGTACAGTTTTATTTTCTGCGTAAATGAAAGACTGTTAAAGAGGGCTGAACTTCCTGATTTAGCCTTGGTTTCAATTCTACTTATTAGGAAATGCGACAGAATGAGATTTGTGTTTTTGAGGAGTCCTTTAATTGTGTGTGTGGGTGTGTGTGTGTGTGTGTGTGTGTGTGTGTGTGTGTGTGTGTGTGTGTGTTGTGTGTGGTGGGTGTGGTGTGTGTGTGTGTGTGTGTGTGTGTGTGTGTGTGTGTGTTCGAATGTGGGAAGCGTTTGTACTCACTCAGCCAAAACAGTACAAAGTTAGTCACTCACCCGTTTAGATAACTTGAAACAGTCTAACCAGGTCTTGTGTCTGGAAAGTAGCCTAGACTAGCTAGCAAGCTAGCCAATTTATTTAGCCAATTAGCTTCAGCAGGCCGGAGCAATCTATGGGGCTAGTTAGGGACTCAAAAAAAATTACACAATGTAAATGGGACAATATTTACATGTTGCACACCTTTTAGTTGTCTCATTAAATGCTTTCAATATTTATTATACATTTCTARAATTTATAGTTGGTTTGAGGTTTTACATTTTGTAAATTACTGATGTTCCCTAACTTGCCCATAGGGATATCCAATATTAAACCAAATTTACTATGGGCGTTACGATCCAGTCATGTGCAGCTGCGCTCTGAATTTATGATTACTTCGGTCATGTGGGCATGTGGGCTGGATTTAAATACACCCAACCCAAGGAAAACTGTTACGGTGCCATTTTATTCCGTTACATATTTCTTTCCCCTAATTATTTCGCAAATTTGTGTTTTGGACGGGATTGACTTTATGACCAAAAATATTCTATTTACATTATGTAGTCAATTATGACACTAGAATAAATGTTTCTGACTCATATCGATGCCTCATAGGCACATTTCAAAAGGAGAAGTTGCTTATTACGTTCAGTTGCTCTTTAATCCTATTTCAGGTTATTTCTTTACTAATTTGACACATTTTCCCTGTTCTCACCTTTTATCGCTCTTCTTCATCTTTCCTGTTGCTCTTCTTCCTCTCTCCTGTATCTCTTCTTCATCTCTCCTTCCTCTCCTTCTTATTTTCCCTCTTTCTTCCAGGGTGAAAGGGTTTAGTGTCATTGTACCAGTTTGCAGTGCACAGAGAAGTTGGTGTGTTGTATACAGGTCAGGTACACTCAGGTTGTTTGTGTATGGATGGAAGATAGGGGGGGGGCAGTGGGCGGGAGCGGAAGGGGCACCTTCACTGACTGACAGAGTGGCCCAGACAGCACTTCTACAGAACATTACATTACCATTCTCCACAGGTCCTTCAGTGTGTGTGTGTGTGTGTGTGTGTGTCCTCTCAGCCAGGGTACTCAGTCAGGCACCGTCGTCATCACTCCTCTAATGCGACTGGTCCCTCTCTTTCTTTCTCTCCTCACAGACTCCTTGACATCTATCTCTCTTCTCCCTACAGTTCTCTTTTCATCCCTTCGTCCTTCCATCCGCCTGTGGACCTACAGATATGCGACCTGCTCCATGGAGATTGCTGTAGATGGCTGAAGAGCTGTGTACTGGCTGGTTTCGCATTGTTGCAGGTATGACTACCTCTCTCTTTCCTCACCTGTCTGTCAATTTCCTCTGTATAAATGTGTCTGGGGGATATTCCTGTACTGCACTGTCTGCGTTGTGGTGCTTACAAGTATTTGTGTTCTATAGTTGAGTTGTGTGCGTTCATTTATGTATGTTTGAGTTTATTTATATTTTTACGGGGACAGTGCACATTATTCAACGTTTCAGTAAAAGTGCCGGTTTTTGCCAGCCGGCTAATTTTCAACCTCAGACCCCTCCACGTGTACCTGTTACTCTGTGAGTTGTGTGTGTATACATACCCCTCCACGTGTACCTGTTACTCTGTGAGTTGTGTGTGTATACATACCCCTCCACGTGTACCTGTTACTCTGTGAGTTGTGTGTGTGTGTGTGTGTATACATATCCCTCCACGTGTACCCATTACTCTGTGAGTTGTGTGTGTGTTATACTATACCCTCCACGTGTACCTGTTACTCTGTGAGTTGTGTGTGTGTGTTATACATACCCTCCACGTGTACCTGTTACTCTGTGAGTTGTGTGTGTGTGTGTGTGTTGTTTTTTATACATATCCCTCCACGTGTACCCGTTACTTATCGTGAGTTGTGGTGTGTGTGTGTGTATGTGTATACATATCCCTCCACGTGTACCCTTACTCTGTGAGTTGTGTGTGTGTGTGTGTTATACATATCCTCCACGTGTACCTGTTACTCTGTGAGTTGTGTGTGTGTGTGTTATACATACCCTCCACGTGTACCTGTTACTTTCTGTGAGTTGTGTGTGTGTGTGTGTGTGTGTATACATATCCCTCCACGTGTACCCATTACTCTGTGAGTTGTGTGTGTGTGTGTATCGGTAATCCTTCCACGTGTTACCCGTTACTCTGTGAGTTGTGTGTGTATACATACCACTCCACGTGTACCCCGTACTCTGTCTGTGAGTTGGTGTGTGTATACATATCCTCCACGTGTACTCCGTTACTCTGTGAGTTGTGTGGTGGTAACATATCCCTCCACGTGTAACGTTACTCTGTGAGTTGTGTGTTGTGTGTGTCGTGTGTATACATACCCCTCACGTGTTACCCGTTACTTGTGGAGTTTGTGTATACATACCCCTCCACGTGTACCTCGTTACTCTGTGAGTTGTGTGGTGTATACATACCCTCCACGTGTACCTGTTACTCTGTGAGTTGTGGTGTGTATACATACCCCTCCACGTGTACCTGTTACTCTGTGAGTTGTGTGTGTATATCATACCCCTCCACGTGTACCGCGTTACTCTGTGAGTTGTGTGTGTATACATATCCCTCCACGTGTACCCGTTCTCTTGTGAGTTGTGTGTGTGTGTGTATACATACCCCTCCACGTGTACCGTTACTGCTGTGAGTTGTGTGTGTGTGTGTGTGTGTGTATACATACCCTCCACATGTACCCCGTTACTCTGTGAGTTGTGTGTGTGTGTGTGTGTATACATATCCCTCCACGTGTACCTGTTACTCTGTGAGTTGTGTGTGTGTGTGTATACATACCCCTCCACATGTACCCGTTACTCTGTGAGTTGAGTGTGTGGTGTTTGATGCAGAAGCCTCACAGAGAGCTATTACACTGAACAAAAATATAAACGCACCATGTAAACGCATCATTCACCTGATTCCTGCCGCTCTGGATCATTACACCGGATCATTACTCTGGATCATCGCAGCTAGCTAGCTGCAAACAAGTGGCTACTGTTAGCTAACGCCTCTGTCCCGAAGCAAGCACCAGCTAGCCTTGAGTTAGCCRCGAGCTAGGCCCATATACCAGCTAATTCTAGGACTACAATACCTCCTTTGCCAATTGGCCTGGACCCTTTATTGTCGACACGGAGCCCCGCCAATCCATCACGACTGGACTGCCGACATGATCGCTCGATGTGGTCTCAACAGGCTATTCTGTTACGATGTCACCGAAGAACCATCTACTAGCCCCGGCCCGCTAGCTTCATGGTTGGGATGGTGTTCTTCGGCTTGCAAGCCTCCCCCTTTTTCCACCAAACATAACAATGGTAATTATGGCCAAACAGTTTATTTTTGTTTCATSAGACCAGAGGACATTTCTCCAAAAAGTACAATCTTTGTCCCCATGAGCAGTTGCAAACTTTATGGTGGTTTTGGAGCAGTGGCTTCTTCCTTGCTGAGCAGCCTTTCAGGTTGTGTTGATATAGGACTCGTTTTACTGTGGATATAGATATTTTTGTACCTGTTTCCTCCAGCATCTTCGCAAGGTCCTTTGCTGTTGTTCTGGGATTGATTTGCACTTTTTGCTCCAAAGTATGTTCATCTCTAGGAGATAGAACACGTCTCCTTCCTGAGCYGTATGACYGCTGCGTGGTCCCTAGTGTTTATACTTGCATACTATGGTTTGTACAGATGAACCTGGTACCTTCAGGAGTTTGGAAATTGCTCCCAAGAATGAACCAGACTTGTGGAGGTCTACAATTCTTTTCTGAGGTCTTGGCTGATTTCTTTTGATTTTCCCATGATGTCAAGCAAAGAGGCACTGCGTTTGAAGGTAGGCCTTGAAATACATCCACAGGTACACCTCCAATTGACTCAAATGATGTCAATTAGCCTATAAGAAGCTTCTAAAGCCATGACATAACTTTCTGGAATTTTCCAAGCTGTTTAAAGGCACAGTCAACTTAGTGTATGTAAACTTCTGACCCACTGGAATTGTGATACAGTGAATTATAAGTGAAACAATCTGTCTGTAAACAATTGTTGGAAATTACTTGTGTCATGCACAAAGTAGATGTCCTAACCGACATGCCAAAACTATAGTTTTTTGTGGAGTGGTTGAAAAAGGAGTTTTAATGACTCCAACCTAAGTAAACTTCCGACTTCAACTGTATATTACTCCAGTGTAAATTGCTAAATTGTAATTACTTTGCCTCTATTGGCCTATTTAATGCCTTACCTCCTTACTTCATTTGCACACACTGTAGGCAGATTTTTTTATTGTGTTTTTGTCTGTACGCTTGTTTATCTTATGTGTAACTCTGTGTTGTTGCTTTTGTTGCACTGCTTTGCTTTGTCTTGGCCAGGTCGCAGTTGTAAATGAGAACTTTTTCTCAACTGGCCTACCTGGTTAAATAAAGGTGAAATAAAATAAAATGAAATAAAAAAGGAAGCCTCCTCCCTAAGTTTTTTTTCTTCTCACTGCTTAATCACACTCCGCCAACCGTGATGTCCTAGCCGTGTCTGAATCCTGGCTTAGGAAGGCCACCAAAAGTTCTGAAATTTCCATCCCCAACTATTTTCCGCCAAGATAGAACTGCCAAAGGGGGTGGAGTTGCAATCTACTGCAAAGACAGCCTGCAGAGTTTTGTCATGCTATCCAGGTCTGTGCCCAAACAGTTTGAGCTTCTACTTTTAAAAATCCAACTTTCCAGAAATAAGTCTCTCACTGTTGCCGCTTGTTGTAGACCCCCCTCAGCCCCCAGCTGTGCCCTGGACACCATATGTGAATTAATTGCCCCCCATTTATCTTCAGAGTTTGTACTGTTAGGTGACCTAAACTGGGATATGCTTAACACCCCGGCCGTCCTACAATCTAAGCCAGATGCCCTCAATCTCACACAAATTATCATGGAACCTACCACGTACAACCCTAAATCCGTAAACACGGGCACCCTCATAGATATCATCCTGACCAACCTGCCCTCTAAATACACCTCTGCTGTCTTCATCCAGGACCTCAGCAATCACTGCCTCATTGCCTGAGTCCGTAATGGGTCCGCGGTCAAACGACCACCCCTCATCACTGTCAAACGCTCCCTAAAACACTTCAGCGAGCAGGCCTTTCTAATAGACCTGGCCCGAGTATCCTGGAAGGATATTGACCTCATTCCATCAGTAGAGGATGCCTGGTTTTTCTTTAAAAGTGCTTTCCTCATCATCTTAAATAAGCATGCCCAATTCAACAAAAAAATTGAACTAAGAACAGATGGTTCTTAGTTCCCTCCAGACCTGGTTCACTCCAGACCTGACTGCCCTTGACCAGCACAAAAACATCCTGTGYCGTACTGCATTAACATCAAATAGCCCCTGCGATATSCAACTTTTCAGGGAAGTTAGGAACCAATATACACAGTCAGTTAGGAAAGGAAAGGCTAGATTTTTAAAACAGAAATTTGCATCCTGTAGCACAAACTCCCAAAAGTTATTGGAAACTGTAAAGTCCATGGAGAATAAGAGCACCTTCTCCCAGGCCAGGAAACACTGTCACCACCGATAAATCTACTGTAATCGAGAATTTCAATAAGCATTTTTCTATTGCTGGCCATGCTTTCCACCTGGCTACCCCTACCTCGGTCAACAGCTCTGCACCCCCCACAGCAACTTGCCCAAGCCTCCCCCATTTCTCCTTCACCCAAATCCAGATATCTGATGTTCTGAAAGAGCTGCAAAATCTGGACCCCTACAAATCAGCTGGGCTAGACAATCTGGACCCTCTCTTTCTAAAATTATCCCCCYCAATTGTTGCAACGCCTATTACTAGCCTGTTCAACCTCTCTTTCGTATTGTCTGAGATCCCCAAAGATTGGAAAGCTGCCGCGGTCATCCCCCTCTTCAAAGGGGGAGACACTCTAGACCCAAACTGTTACAGACCTATATCTATCCTACCCTGCCTTTCTAAAGTCTTCAAAAGACTGCATCCAATGACTGGAACGAATTGCAAAAATCACTGCCCTCACTAACTTTAATTATCAGCTGTCAGAGCAGCTTACTGATCATTGCACCTGTACATGGCCCATGTAAATAGCCAACCCAAATACCTCATCCCCATATTGTTATTTATTTTTGCTCCTTTACACCCCAGTATCGRTACTTGCATATTCATCTTCTGCACATCTATCACTCCAGTGTTTATTTGCTAAATTGTAATTATTTCGCCACTATGGCCTATTTATTGCCTTACCTCCGTAATCTTAACTCATTTGCACACACTGTAAATATACTTTTCTATTGTGTTATTGACTGCACATTTGTTTATCCCATGTGTAACTCTGTGTTGTTTGTGTCACACTGCTTTGCATTATCTTGGTCAGGTCGCAGTTGTAAATGAGAACTTGTTCTCAACTGGCCTACCTGGTTAAATAAAGGTGAAATAAAAAAATAAAGATCCCATACATTTTCCATATGCACAAAAAGCTTATTTCTCCAAAATTATGTTCACAAATTTGTTACGTTTTTCTCATATCAAAGTGCTTGTTAAACAGCTTGATCATTACACAGGTGCACCTTGTGCGGGGGACATTAAACGGCCACTCTAAAATGTGCAGTTGTGTCACACAACACAATGCCACAGATGTCTCAAGTTTTGAGGGATTGTGCAATTGGAATTCTGACTGCAGGAATGTCCACCAGAGCTGTTGCCAGAGAATTTAATGTTCCTTTCCCTACCACAAGCCGCCTCCCACATAGTTTTAGAGAATTTGGCAGTACGTCCAACCGGCCTCACAACCACAGGCCACATGCAACCACACCAGCCCAGGACCTCCACATCCGGCTTCTTTACCTGCGGGATTGTCTGAGACCAGCCACCTGGACAGCTGATGAAACTGTGGGTTTGCACAACCGAAGAATTTCTGCACAAACTGTCTGAAACGTCTCAGGGAAGCTCATCTGCGTGCTCGTTGTCTTCACCAGGATCTTAACCTAACTGCAGTTAGGCATCGTAACCGACCTCAGTGGGCACATGCTCACCTTCGATGGCCACTGGCATGCTGGAGAAATGTGCTCTTCACAGATGAATCCCAGTTACAACTGTACCGGGCAGATGGCAAACAGTGTGTATGGCATCATGTGGGCGAGCGGTTTGCTGATGTGAACAGAGTCCCCCATTGTGGTGGTGGGGTTATGGTATTGGCAGGCATAAGCTATGGACAACAAACATAATTGCATTTTATTGATGGCAATTTGAACGCGATAAGATCCTGAGGCCCATTGTTGTGCTATTCATCCGCCGCCATCACCTCATGTTTCAACATGATAATGAATGGCCCCATCTCGCAAGGATCTGTACACAATTCCTGGAAGCTGAAAATGCCCCAGTTCTTCCATGGCCTTCATGCTCACCAGACATGTCACCCATTGAGGATGTTTGGATGCTCTGGATCGACGTGTAGGACATCGTGTTCCAGTTCCCGCCAATATCCATCAACTTCACACACCAATTGCAGAGTGGGACAACATTCCACAGGCCATAATCAACAGCCTGATCAACTCTGTGAAGGAGATGTATTGCACTGCATGAGGCAAATGGTGGTCACACCAGATACTAACTGGTTTTCTGATCCACGCCACTATGTCACGGCCGTCGTCAGGGTGGAAATGACCGGACCAAGGTGCAGCGTGGTGAGCGTACATTTTCCTTTATTTAAGAATGTGTCGCCAACAAAACAAGAAACAAAGACACGGCCGTGAAGCTTACTAGGGCTAGAGTGCCACTAACAAAGTCAACTACCCACAAACACCAAAGGAAAAAATGCTGCCTAAGTATGATTCCCAATCAGGGACAACGATAGACAGCTGTCCCTGATTGAGAACCATACCCGGCCAAAACATAGAAATAAAGAAACTAGAATGCCCACCCTAGTCACACCCTGGCCTAACCAATTTAGAGAATAAAAGCCTCTCTATGGCCAGGGCGTGACACACAAACTTTTTTTCAAAGGTATCTGTGACCAACAGAGGCATTTCTGTATTCCCAGTCATGTGAAATCCATAGATTAGGGCCTAATTAATTAATTTCAATTAACTGATTTCCTTATATGAACTGTAAACTCAGTCAAATCTTTGAAATTGTTGCATGTTGCGTTTTATATTTTTGTTCAGTGTACATTTATACATTTACATTTTAGTCATTTAGCAGACACTCTTATCCAGAGTGAATTACACAAGCAATTAGAGTTAAGTGCCTTGCTCAAGGGCACATTGACATTTTTCACATATAATTTGAACCCGCAACTTTTTGGTTACTGGCCTAACGCTCTTAACCGCTAGAGGTAGAGAGGTAACAGAACAGTGTCCCTGGGATCTGCTCCTGTCCTTAAAGGATCCTCTAGTCTAGCTGCAGTAGAAACGGGTCAGGAGCTAATAAAGTTTGTCACTGTCACACAGCCAGGTCCCAGAGAGGGTAGAGCTGCACTAGAAAGGGCTAGACAATGGATAGATGAGGTGAGAAAACAGAGGGCAAATATCACCCAGTTTTCTCTCTGCTATTCTTTCCTCTCTGCTTTGTCTCTTCATATCTCTCTCTTACTTCCTTTTCTAAGTAATTTCTCTCTCTCTCCTGTTATCATTCGCTCCCTGTCTGTGTGTTTTCTGGCCTGGCTATGTTCAGAGCTCCTCTTACTGGCTATTGGACTGTACTGTAGTTGAGCCATTATCTGTCTATTGCTTGGGCCCAGACTCCCATCCTGGAGAGGAACAGCACATGCAGGCTTTTGTACCAGCCCAGCCCTAACTAAAGTATAAAAGAATAAGCTACCAAACCTGTTCGAAAGGGTTGCTTAACTATTGAGGTGCCTCTGGTCTCTCTCTACCAATTTAAGTAAATCCTTCTTTAGTTTCAGTGCCCCCATTGTTGGAATAACCTGCAAAAATCATTGGATCTTGACTCCCTGTTGCCGCTAGGGCATTAGTTTAATGAATTTATTAAGGATTGCAGTTGTTTTGATTGATTGTAATGGTTTATTTGTTGAGATTGTAGTATTGTAATTGTACCTTGTATTTAAAAAAAGATATATATATATATTATTTTGGTTTTATTTGGAATGTTTATTTTCTTGATTGTGAAATGTTTTGTACTCAGGGCATCATTGTGAATTTGACCCTGGTCTCAATTGGGCTCCCCTGAATAAATACAACTTAAATAAAAAAAGAACATAAAAAAACACCTGACTCAACTAATCAATTAATTACTTCTTCAATTTAGACCATCATTGGTTGAATCAGGTGTTTTAGAGCTGGGCTGGAACAAATGCCTGCATACCCTGGCCTGTAGCTCTCCTGGGCCAGAGTAAGCATGCGTCAATAAGCATGCTTGGTGTAGGCTGTTATTGTAACAGTGATTCCACAGGCCTCTCTGTTAACCAGTGTAAATCTCCTCCACAGCCCTGTCAACAGACACAGGAAGAGACTGCACCCATGGGGGTGCAGTCAAACTGCCATGCTCTGAGGGGCTTTGTCCATTCTAGTAATTGTATTTCTATTGCTGGAACACTGGAGTAGAGCTCGGGGAATGGTAGGCTTCCGCTCTAAATCTCTATGGCACTCCTCTGCTTTCCTGTTCTCTCCTCCCATCTCATCTCTTCTCCACTCACCCTTTTCCTCTTATTCCCTCATCATCTGTTATTTCCTATCCTCTATTGTTTAACCCCATGATCATCTCCTTTTTTCTCTATTTTCTTCTTGTCTCTTCTTCCCTCTCTCTCTCGGTTGTCTTGCGTGTTTCTTTGTCTCATGTTGTAGTAGTCCCTGGTGGGTAAGGTGCCAGTTTCCTAGTGCCCTTGTTGCTGGTTGGAAGTGTCCAGTCTTCTTAGAGTGGACTTCGGCATTTCATCTCTTCTCTCGATGCCACTATGCATCCATGGCTTAGAGCTTCAGGTGTTATTTTATCACTGTGATTATTATTATTTGACCATGCTGGTCATTTATGAACATTTGAACAACATTTGAACACCATGTTCTGTTATAATCTCCACCCGGCACAGCCAGAAGAGGACTGGCCACCCCTCATAGCCTGGTTCCTTTCTAGGTTTCTTCCTAGGTTTTGGCCTTTCTAGGGAGTTTTTCCTAGCCACCGTGCTTCTTCACCTGCATTGCTTGCTGTTTGGGGTTTTAGGCTGGATTTCTGTACAGCACTTTGAGATATAAAAAACACTTCCTCTCCCCTTCTCCTCACTTTTCACTGGCTGGCGGCTAAATCTCCTGTGAGCACTGGGGGGCAGTGGAGGAGAGAAGCAACCTTGTCTGGCAGAGCTAGGGGGAGAGGGGGACGGATAAAGCAGGGGACTCCTCTCAGGAAGCATTTGCTGGCTGTTAAGTATACAGAGGGAGGGAGCATGCCATGGCTTAATGAGGGGGAGAGGTGCAAGCAATGAATTTGGCAAGGGAGGAAAAGGGAGGGAGAGAGACAGGGGGGCAGGGAGAGAGCATTTCACATGGACCTGAGCATGACTGGGGAGAATGCATTGTGCATAAGGAAGCACAGGACTGGCTCAATTTAAAGTGTGACAGCATGTGTCTCTCAATATGTTTTCCTGTTTTAAGAAACCTAGCTTACATCTGTAATTAAATCCTAATCGTTTATAGATTTAGTATATTCTGCAGCTGCAAGTGAATTAATCATTTGTTGTGTAATACTATTTGTATTACTACAGTAGCTCTGTTGTTATGGAGACCTCAGCAGTGCTAGGCTAATTGTCAGTCTGTCCTGCAGCTCAGTCTCTGCTCCACAGCCAGAAACATAAACATCCTCTCCCCCATCTCTCTCTCTTTCTCCCCCATCTCTCTCTCTCTTTCTCCCCTATCTCTCTCTTTCACTCTTTGTTTTTTCTCCATTACGGGCCTGCTACACTATAGCCATCGGGCATCCGGCATTGCCGTCAGCCATCAGCCATTGAGGGAATGCTTCCTTTGAAATCAATGAAAGCTGCTTTACTGCCCTTGTTGCGCTCGCGTTGCGTCACGTCCAATTTCAGCATCCAAGCTCAATAATCGCTGAGGTTAAATTCTCGATGGCTGACGATTGCGCGTTCATTCTATCTTGTGTATTGAAATAATGAGACATAACGTTTATTTTGGTTGCATATGGCCTCCACTAGACACCACTGGTTATTTTACAAAGATTTATGAAATCAAGAAGCTACTATCTAACACAAACTGTAGCTAGCTAGCTACATTGACTATTTTCACAATGTAAAGAAAATCAACTTGTGTAATTAGAGGATCAATTAGTATAACCACAAGCAACAATTGAATTAGTACTTGCGAAAAACTGGACCAAAGCTATTGATTATACTGTACTTTTGCATGATCGATGAATATGTTACATTTCAGTAGGGAAGAATAGAATAAAGACACTCTTCCACTCTGCTCCTCCGCTCTCAAAACCACTCACTCTGTGAAGCAGATAGAACATCACATTGACATGACCCTGATAGCAACGCAAAGCGTGTAGTGGAGCGGTCATCCTTTACTCTGGCTCCCACCCACCCCCTCATGTAAAATGAATCACCAGCCTCCATGCACACACACACATTTCTCTTTCTCTCCCCGCCCTCCCTCCCTCCTTTTCTCGCTCCATCTATATACCCCTCTCGCTGGTGGCAGGCTGAGAGTAGCGGTACACACACCTCCCTCCCTCCTCTACTCCCTCTAGGGCCAGATGGCGTCGTGGTGGAAGAAATGGTAGCAGCAGTAGTAGAAGAAATGGTAGCAGCAGTAGTAGAAGAAATGGTAGCAGCAGTAGTAGAAGAAATGGTAGCAGCAGTAGTAGAAGAAATGGTAGCAGCAGTAGTAGAAGAAATGGTAGTGTAACGGATGTGAAATGGCTAGCTAGTTAGCGGTGGAGCGCGCTAATAGCGTTTCAATCGGTTACGTCACTCGCTTTGAGACCTTGAAGTAGTGGTTCCCCTTGCTCTGCAAGGGCTGCGGCCTTTGTGGAGCGATGGGTAACGATGCTTCGTGGGTGTCAGTTGTTGATGTGTGCAGAGGGTCCCTGGTTCGCGCKCGGGTCGGGGCGAAGGGGACGGACTAAAGTTAAACTGTTACAGTAGCAGCAGTAGTACAAGAAATGGTAGCAGAAGTAGTACAAGAAATTGTAGCAGTAGAAGAAGAAATGGTAGCAGCAGAAAAGGTAGTAGTAGTAGAAGAAATGGTAGTAGTGGTAGTAGTGGTAGCAGTGGTAGTAGAACGGTAGCAGTAGTAGTACTAGTAGAAAGGTAGTAGTAGTAGTAGTAGTAGTAGTAGTAGAACGGTAGCAGCAGCAGATCAGTAGCGGTAGTAGTAATATTAGTAGTAGTAGCAGCAGCAGAACGGTAGCAGCAGTGGTATTAGTAGTAGCAGCAGAACGGTAGCAGCGGTAGTAGTAGCAGCGGTAGTAGTAGTAGCAGCGGTAGTAGTAGTAGCAGTGGTGGTAGCGGTAGCAGCGGTAGTAGTAGTTGTAGCAGCAGAACAGTAGCAGCGGTAGTAGTAGCAGCGGTAGTAGTAGTGTTTAGCAGCAGAACGGTTAGCAGCGGTAGTAGTAGCAGGTATAGTAGTTGTAGCAGCAGAACGGTAGCAGCGGGTGTATGAGTAGCAGCGGTAGTAGTAGTTGTAGCGCAGAACGTAGCAGCGGTTAGCAGGTAGCAGCGGTATAGTAGTAGGCAGCAGAAACGGTAATAGTACAGCACGGTAGTAAGTAAGCAGCAGAAACAGAACGTAGCAGCGGTAGTAGTAGCAGCGGTATAGTAGTAGTAGTAGCAGCACAGAACGGTAGCAGCGGTAGTAGTAGCAGCGGTAGTAGTAGTAGTAAGCAGCAGCAGAACGGTAGCAGCGGTAGTAAGTAGCAGCAGCAGAACGGTAATAGTAGTAGTAGCAGCAGAACGGTAGCAGCGGTAATATTAGCGGTAGCAGCGTAGTAGAGTAGTAGCAGCAGAACGGTAGCGCAGGTAGTAATAGCAGCAGCAGAACGGTAGCAGCGGTAGTAGTTGAGAGGGAGTAGAGTAGTAGCAGCAGCAGAACGGTAGCAGCGGTAGTAATAGCAGCAGCAGAACCGGTATAGTAGTAGTAGCAGCAGAACGGTAGCAGCGGTAATATTAGCGTAGCAGCGGTATAGTAGTAGCAGAAACGGTAGTAGTAGTAGCAGCAGAATGGTAGTAGTAGCAGGCAGCGGTAGTAGTAGCAGCAGCAGAACGGTAGCAGTGGTAGTAGTAGCAGCAGAACGGTAGTAGTAGCAGCAGAATGTAGTAGTAGCAGCAGAACTGTAGCAGTAGAAAAACGGTGGTAGTGGTAGCAGAGGTATAGTAGTAGCAGCAGAACGGTAGTAGTAGCCAGCGCGGTAGCTCCTTCAACTGTTGGGCTGAGTCTAGAGGGGCAGCTGTACACAGCATCGGCCTCCCGACGTCACAATGATTTAATTATTATTCCCCAGTGGCAGTGAAGGGAGAGAGAAAGGGAGAGGGTCAGAGAGAGAGGTGGGTGGGGTGGGTGGGAGGAAGGGAAGGAGTGAGAGAGGCAGAGAGGGAGAGCAGTCATACTGAGCCTGCAGCAGAAGCAAAAACAGTGGGAGGGAGTAGCAGAGAGAAGGCAGAGCCATCGTGTGAAAATAGAGATTACTAAATAACAGTCAACCTACAGAAAAATGTGTATACCAGCTAGGAGGGGAAAACATATATTCTGTAACCAAGATCAGGGGGTGAGTTGGGGAGTGTGTCCTCAACATGGGCTGTCCAATTCACTTCAACACTGCTCGTTATTCTGGCAACGAGCAAATACATTAATCTCATTCATCGCCCAGCAGAGTCTACACACTTCAGCGTCACAAGGTAGGCAGGGGAGGGGTGGTGTGTGTTTTCTAGCGAGTTTTTCACGAATAACCCCCATGGCTCTACGTTGAACTCAGTGAGCGCTGCAGGCTCGTGTGACCATAGCACAGCCCACCCGGTAGCATGCCCTCCCAGGCTGATGGGAAAGATGTTAGCCACGGTGAGGGAGGAAAGAGAGACGGCCAACTTAGTCCAGGCCGCCCCAGAGCATGTCCCAGGAAGGCAATAGCAAGTCTCACGCCAATGCCATTTGACTCTGCTATGAGAGACCTGCAGCATTGGCGTGAGACCTCAGCTGTACCGTTCATCCCTCTTGTCCTCCCTCTCCCGCATAATGCACTCTCCACGTGCCCCCCCCTCCCTTCTTTACCCACCTCTTTTTTCTAATCTATTTTCAGAATAGCTTTTTTTTCCCTGTGCCTCCAGCATCCTTCAGAACTGAATATCTCCGGATGTGTTAAGTAAGCAGCATCAGTGGCCTAAAGCCCCAGCCCCAGCCTCTCGGCTAGCCGATCGGACACAGTGACCCAGGCCCAAGCTCCACACCTCTCCCTTCGCCCTCAGCCTCCGCCCGAGTGCCCATGGACCCGTGTGGGCCAGGTATGACAGACGACGTTGTACGGATCGAAGCAATTGTTGACGGCCATGGGTGCTCATCCGTACATTAGGGCCACTAGATCCTCGTCCCTCCTAAGTTTTACTCATGTTTAGCTAAACCAGGAGCTTCATCTTCTCACCCATCACCTGCTTATTTCTACTTTCACGGCCCCCAGTATATTGGGAGGAAGTGGTTTAGAGGAGATGCGAGACATCTTGCAAATAATGATGGACACGTAAAGAACTCACCATTTTTCAGACTTGATTCTTGCTCTCAATTTTATCTCTATACTCTGGCCATCTGGCGCGTACCACCTAACTGTTGTTCGGGGTAGTGCATTTCTAGGTCGCTACGTCTCGAGGGTAAGTGGCTTGATAGATGTGTGATGTTGAGGTGTGTGTGTGTGTGTGTGTCGATGTGTGTGCTAGTGTGGTGTGCCTGCTGTGTGAGGTGTGTTAGCCACTGTCTGTCGTGTGGAAGCTGACCTAAGCACACACTATGATTAGGACGCGTTGTGTGGATGGTTGAGATCCGCGTTGTGTACCGGTGGAGTCCCAGGGGGATAGACGCTGGGGGTCGCCATGCGGCGAGGGCATGCAAGATAAAAGTGGTGATGTGTGATGCTGGGGTGTCGTGTGCGATAGAAGTGGGTGTGTATAGAATAGAAAACTGGTTTGGCAGGCCTCTTCAAAAGCTCTCAAGTGCGTGCCACTGCGCATCATATTTGATGTGCATGAACTGTGTCCCAGTGAATCTTGACACGTTGGTACATTCGAGTTATGAAGGGCACAGGCCACCGAGTCCTAGAGAACGTCCTCCGTACCAATGCCATATCACAATGGCCCAGCGAAATTTGAGACACCTGTTGTAGTATATTTCCTCTCTCCCTTACTTCCATACTTCCCAGGTCATAGAAATTATTTGGTTTTATTGGTGCAGATAATGGGTCTTATGTGCGCCCCAGCTGCGCTCAGCGTTGCATTACAATTATGATTCCTAGTATTTTAGAGCAACGACCACACACGACAGGCACACCCACATGCTACGATCTACACACACATCCACACACAATCACCATCCCTACCACACATCACTGACCACACATGGCTCACCCACACACGGACACCACCACACGGCCCACACCTACACACTACCACACACACAACCACACACAAACATCACATCACGACCCGACACAGCAGCACACAAACACACCACACACATCTACACGGTCAAATAACAACGGATATGTGCATTCTACCGCTTGTAGTGGCATGGGTTACCCGTTATACGGGAAACGGAATACCGGGAGGTCCGTCTCGCGCTTTTTGCGTTTGAAGGCCATATATTCAACCTAATTATTAGCTGAGAGAAAGTTAGTGTCATGTAAAGAGTACATCGCTGTGGAGCATTGATCTTGTCCACAGTCCGTATGTGCATTGTAAAAACAACACGATTTACTATTCTAGTCATTATCTAAAGTGCATCGTAGGTCCCTTATTACCCATGTGCATGACCCCTAAAATCAGTCTGCAATGCGGATGGAGAGAGACATAGTGTTATGATATGCATTCTTTGTATACACGAGGCACAAGTTGCCATTTATATCACTTGGATGTCTACCCGTGGCTAATTTTCTTTACCTTCTCAATCGGTCCTATTAACTTCCATGTAGGTCTATTTTTAAAATTTCATCCTCTATTGTAACAGTGAACTTATCCGTAGAAATGAATAATCTAGTCGGAATAAGCCATTTTGATATCTAATGGACTCCCTATACATCCCTCATATTTATCTTTTCATATTGATTTTGACAATGTATTTTACTTACTCTAAAATCTCACCTATACCTTTTATTAAGCTGACCGATAATGGCATCATTCAGGCCTAGTAGCCCATTGTGTTGGGGTAATTATGAAAACACCAGACCATCAGTACCCTGATCGTCTCCCCGCGTTGTGAAGTGGATGACGAGGTAACTATAGAACACCCAGACCGTCAGTACCCTGACGTTCCTACCTCGGTAGGAGTACAAGGAATATGTTAACTGACCCAGACCATCGGGAGTACCCTACGTTCCCCTCTGTAGTTAGTGACAAGTATAGGAGAGCATCTCGTGACAGGACGCGTCTGGATACCCTGTGTGATCGTCCCCCTCGAATTGTAGTAAGATACAAGAGCACCTATAGACCCCCCTCAGTACCATCAGTACCCTGACGGTAATCCCCTGCTGTTAGAGTAGCTGACTGAGTTGAATCATTGAGACACCCAGACTGTGCTAGTACCCCTGACGTTCCCTCTGTAGTAAGGTATACGAGGAAGGTATGCTAGAGCACCCAGACCATCAGATACGTCCTTGACGTTCTCCCATCATTATAGTGTAGCCTAACTAGACAGTAATAGTTAATCACCCAGGACTGTCAGTTTACCCTGAATCGTTCTCCCGTGGCTTGTAGTATGGTTTACAGTAATATGAACCACCCAGACTCGGATGATATGCGCCTGACGCCTTCCTCCTCTGGGTTAGTAGTACTGTAGTAATATGATGTACAACCCAGTTACCTCGTACCCTGACGTTCCCCTCGTGTGTAGTTACAGATAATATGAGACACCCAGGGACCCGTCCCTAGGCGCGCTGGTATGTGTCCCCTCTGTAGTAGTACAGTATACTCCCTTGATTACATCGCCGAAGGGACCTGCGTCGTAAGATAACTCCCTGGGACGTTCTCTCTTCGGTGTATGTCACGTAAGCTAGTAATGTATTAGAGACACCGCAGGGACCGTACAGTACGCGCGGACGGTTCCCCTTTCGTGGTAATAAGTACTCAGGGTTGAGAGTTGCATGTGATATGCACGCGACAGAGGACTTGCTCAGTACCCTTGACTTTCCCCTCGTGTAGTAGATACTCCTCGCCGAGTACATGTGGAATGTCGAAGCGAGCTCCTTAGGACCGTCAGTACCCTGACGTTCCCGCTTCATGTGTGAGAGTGAGGCTGTACGTGAGTAATAGAACTGAACACCCCGAGACTGTGCTAGTGACCCCTCGTGATGGTTTTCCTCCTCTATGTTTAGTAGGTAGCAGTAATACTTGTGATACAGTCTCCATTAGACACCGTCTCGATACTGGCGCTGATTCGTGTGCTCTCTGTTCTCGGTTGTAGGTTAGATGAGAGTACCGTGTTAATACAGTTCTGGATCTTGACACCACCGCGATGTACCGTCCCAGTACTTCATGACTCCCCTCGTATAGTACAGTATAGTACGGATAGTAATCCATCGAGAGACACCAGGAGTCCATCCCAAGTGTACCAACTAGACGTTGTGCCCTCCCATGTAAACATCAAGGAGCAGTAAGTTGAGTTAAGCAGTAATATGAACACCCGCCGACGGATAGATGATACCCTATTCGAGTGTACCCACCTGGCAGTGAATAGGCATCAATAGTCATTCAAGCTAATGGTGGATGAATTCACACCCAGTAACGTCAGTGACCTCCTGGACGTTTCCGCTCCTCATCAGTCCTAGTTCCCTACTTGGCGGTGTTGGGAGTAATAAGGGGATTGGAGCACCCCAGGACGACGTCAGCTACCTAGTTACGTGTTCGCCCTCTGTAGATAGTTAGGGCAGTACTTTATATTCGTATGGAACACGCGCAGTGACTGTCTAGTGACACCTGCACGTTCACCTACACTCGCTAGCCTACATTGTTCCCAGCTAATGATCACAAAGCGACCCATAGTTCGCTGTCCAGTAGGCCTGAACGTGTCCCCCTCTGTACGATGAGGGCAGTCAACCTGAGTAACTATGAACACCCGACCTAGCTCAGAACTCCGGCTGACGCTTTTCACGATTCCTTCTATGTAAGATAAGGTAGTAACACCAGGAACCAGGAGTAATGTACGATGAACCACCGGTGCAGACGCGGGTCAAGCTTCCCACGGCCCTCTCAGTAGAGCGGTGTCCCTGATCGTAGCACTAACGCATCACCATGTAGTGATTGATGATAACCCGACCAGTCGTAGGTAACGGCCACCACTCTGCAACCCGCGTTCTCTCCCTCTCTAGTAAGTATACCACCACTGCCATACCTTCACGCTAGTAAAGTGTATGAACAGGCCCAGAGCCCAACCGTCCCAGGTACCCCGTCTGCTTGATCCTCCCCCTCATGTGGTATAGTACGAAAATATTGACTCGACCCCACTACACCACCATGCCTGGTCCTAGGTCCGGCCCGTGCATGACGCTTACCCTCCTCACCCATGCCTCAAGTAGATCACACAGGATATAGAAAACAACCCAGAACCGCTCTATTGCCTTAACCCTGACCGTTCCCCTCTGTAGATAGATACAGTAATATGACACCCAGACACGTCAGTACACACTGACGCCACCTAACCCTCTGTGAGTAGACAGAGTAATATGAACACCCAGACCGTCAGTACCCTGACGTTCCCCTCTGTAGTAGTACAGTAATATGAACACCCAGACCGTCAGTACCCTGACGTTCCCCTCTGTAGTAGTACAGTAATATGAACACCCAGACCTGTCAGTACCCTGACGTTCCCCTCTGTAGTAGTACAGTAATATGAACACCCAGACCGTCAGTACCCTGACGTTCCCCTCTGTAGTAGTTACAGTAATATGAACACCCAGACCGTCAGTACCCTGACGTTCCCCTCGTAGTAGTACAGTAATATGAACACCGACCGTCAGTACCCTGACGTTCCCCTCTGTAGTAGTACAGTAATATGAACACCCAGACCGTCAGTACCCTGACGTTCCCCTCTGTAGTAGTACAGTAATATGAACACCCAGACCGTCAGTACCCTGACGTTCCCCTCTGTAGTAGTACAGTAATATGAACACCCAGACCGTCAGTACCCTGACGTTCCCCTCTGTAGTAGTACAGTAATATGAACACCCAGACGTCAGTACCCTGACGTTCCCCTCTGTAGTAGTACAGTAATATGAACACCCAGACCGTCAGTACCCTGACGTTCCCCTCTGTAGTAGTACAGTAATATGAACACCCAGACCGTCAGTACCCTGACGTTCCCCTCTGTAGTAGTACAGTAATATGAACACCCAGACCGTCAGTAACCTGACGTTCCCCTCTGTAGTAGTACAGTAATATGAACACCCAGACCGTCAGTACCCTGACGTTCCCCTCTGTAGTAGTACAGTAATATGAACACCCAGACCGTCAGTACACCTGACGTTCCCCTCTGTAGTAGTACAGTAATATGAACACCCAGACCGTCAGTACCCTGACGTTCCCCTCTGTAGTAGTACAGATATGAAACACCCAGACCGTCAGTACCCTGACGTTCCCCTCTGTAGTAGTACAGTAATATGAACACCCAGACCGTCAGTACCCTGACGTTCCCCTCTGTAGTTAGTACAGAATTAGGAACACCCAGACCGTCAGTACCCTGACGTTCCCTCTGTAGTAGTACAGTAATATGAACACCCAGACCTCAGTACCCTGACGTTCCCCTCTGTAGTAGTACAGGAATATGAACACCCAGACCGCAGTTACCCTGACGTTCCCCTCCTATGTAGTAGTACAGTAATATGAACACCCAGACCGTCAGTACCCTGACGTTCCCCTCTGTAGTAGTACAGGAATATGAACACCCAGACCATCAGTACCCTGTGAAGGCCGCTTGCTGTTGAAACGGTGATTAATAAATGTATTGCGTTGGTGATAGTGTATGCAGCTACACTATTTTCCTTTTTATCATAGAAGCATGTCGTTAACCATCGGTTGGCTCTGGCTCTGAACCTCCCTGTGTGTCTGTGCCGTCAGTCATCCCCGGTCGCCCCCAGTTATCTCTGGTCGCCAGTCCCGGCTGTTAAGGTTGTTGGCTTGACTTCTGCCATAGAAATAGAAGTACTAGAATGGTTATTCCCATTCAAGTCAATGTTCCGTGTTCTGAGGAAATGTTCCTGTTCTTGTAATTTCTTTGGCACCTGGAGTCCACATCAAATGACTGGAGTGGGCAGGGACAGCATTGTCTCATGACGGCAGCATTGAGTCGGGTGGAACACCCATCAGTAAAACCCCATGATGTTTGAACATGGATAGGACCCCTGATTCTCTGATGCTGACATTCAATACAACACAATCACTGACCAGGTTATGATTGCCCAGGCCATTCTGACTCTCATACTGAGTTCTGACAACCCTATAGATAGTGATTTAGTTTGTTTTTGTGTGTGTGTGTTTTGTGAGATAATGTGTGTACATCCATCATGTGCTCTGTGTCTGTCTCAATCAGTGTATCATAATGGTGTTACTCTTGGTCCCTCATCATAACCTCTGGACGGGTCACATGATGTGACGCTTTCTGAATGGTCATCAACACCCCAGTCAAAGCTCCTCACTTCCCCAGTCCATTGACAGTGGCTGATGAGATGTTAAATACGTACAAAAGCTATAGGTTATCAGACATGTCCTACAGCCACCAGTGACTTTGTGATCCATCCGTCCCACCTGTCCCTTCCTTCCTTCCTTGTTTCCTTCCTCTTCTCAGCTGGGTGCATGCCATCCACCAATTTAAATGCTTGCCCTCCAATCCTCCCTTCCCCAAAACATGTGTAAATATTGGACTATAAATTGTGCCTTCCTGTATTATACTTATGCTAAAATGTTTATATTCTATTGAGGCATTTGCTTTATGTTGGTATTCTTATCTTTTATTATTTCTTATTGTTGTTGCATTGTGMAGAAGGAACCTCAAGTAAGCATTTTGTTGGCCGGTGTATACCATGTGTATCCTGTACATACGCCAAAGAAAAACTGAAATCTGATGAAGGCCTTCTGTCAACATGTTGGTTATTATTAAATGTATTGCATCTGAACAACAGAGTGTGAGGCTATGTATTCACTTCAAAGTTCATGCCATGCTATTTATTTATGTATGTCTATTCGTCAGAGCTGAGGCTATGCTACGCTAGCTAGCTAGAGTTCAGCTCCGGCAGAGGCATCTCCCAGCACGTGTCAAGGGAGAGGTGTTAGGCAACGTTAGGTATGTGTTGGGGTTGGAGGTTGCATGGGGAGGAAAGCGACAGTCACAGTGTGCCGTGTGTCTTTAAATAGCCCTCCATGATAGCGCCTCTTTAGCGTGGCTCTGTGATGCTGGATTACTGACTGTCAGGTGTAAAAGTGGATGCTAATCCCTGTTAGCAGGGCTGTTTAAAATCCCATTGCTAGGAGGACCAGGTATGGTAATGGTACTATACCGGAAACCATCAACAGTTTTATCTCTACAGAGGAAACACCCAGTTTAGCTGTCAGGGATAGATGTGGAGGTATGGTCCTAATCTGGAATAGGAAGTGATCCCCAGACCTCTCCTTAAAGGCCCAGTGCAGTAAAAACATGATTTGCCTGGGTTTTATATATACTTCCACACTATGAGGTTGGAATAATACTGTGAAATTGTGAAAATGATGATAATGCCCTTTTTAGTATAAGAACTGTTTGAAAAGACCACCTGATATTTCAGCCAGTTTTGGTGGGATGGAGTTTTGGCATGCCTGGTGACATCACCAGGTGGTAAATTGGTTAATAGACCAGTAAGAAAGACTTCCAAACCTCTCCGCCAATAACAGCTAGTTTTCAGCTTTCCACTCCCAGACAGTTCTAGCAAAATTCTTGCTTGAGAAATTGCTCTTTGCTAAGAAACTATTTTTGATCATTTTAAATTGAAAACAATCCCAGTAGGGTACCTAATTATTACCCAGCAATAGATTTGGTATTGAGATAGAAACATCTGCATTGGACCTTTTAAACTCCTGAGACCCCAGCAACTGACAGTCTTACATTGAATCTATTCCAGTACTAGCAGGACACCTGATACTAGCCCCAAGAGCTTGATGATCAGTTGACTATGTTGAATCAGGCGTTCTAGTATTGGACTAGATCAAATACGTGGAACTGGTTGGAGGTAATCAAGGAAAGGGTCAGGAAACACTGGAATAGGTGGCTGCACTGTAGGTTCCTGGTATTGTTATGGAGGAACAAGACTTATCACATAATCACCATTCGGTGCTTATTATGGTATTATTAAGTCCTGTTAAGGTTGATCGACAGGGACTACACAGTTAGCTGTACAGGCAGACCTTGAGACGCCCACAGGATATGGTAGCTCTAGGAATAAGAGCCCAGAGGGAGGCCCATTCTTGGGAGCATTAGCCCTGGGTAACCTCCTAATGCTATGTTTCCAAGAAGAGGTCATTGATGCCAGTAGTATGGCTTTAAAAGTTTTAATATAGTTGAAGCTGTGACTGAATGGGAGAGGCCCAGGTGGTCCCAAAAGGGCTTCAGCTAGGGCTAACACCTTAGGCTAACACCAGGGTTGGGATCAGGACAAGACTAGGATTTAGGAAGGCTGCTTTAAATAGATGTTTAAATAGTTGTGTTGTTGCTGTTCCATTTCCTGTGACTAGTTGTAGGTCTGTGCTAGGTCCCACCCTAGCATTACTCTACAGGACCCGCCCCTGTTACCGTGGTTAACAGGGTTCTCCCTCCCTAGTACCTCAGCTGCAGCACCTACCCTGCACACTCTCATCCTGAACCATGAAACAATACATGACTAAAACCAAAAGTAACAATTTACATGAACTATACATAAAGCATCCATTACACATCTATAAATCACACCATAAACATAAAGAAGTCATTTAGCAGACGCTCTTATCCAGAGCGACTTACAGTAGAGTGCATACATTTTATTACATTTTTACATACTGAGACAAGGATATCCCTACCGGCCAAGAGCAGACGCTCTTATCCAGAGCGACTTACAGTAGAGTGCATACATTTTATTACATTATTATTATAATTTTTTACATACTGAGACAAGGATATCCCTACCGGCCAAACCCTCCCTACCGGCCAAACCCTCCCTAACCCGGACGACGCTATGCCAATTGTGCGTCGCCCCACGGATCTCCCGGTTGCGGCCGGCTGCGACAGAGTCATTTAATCTACCCTTGATTTTTAATGAGCATTGTGTTGTGAGAGATTTACTATCCCCCTGTCTCTAGGGCCGGGACGATACCAGTATCGCAATACCCGTTAGTATCGTGGTAAGTAAACAAAAAACGAAGCTGATTTAACTTCTTTAGGAAAATGYCTCTAATGTTGGAAACAAGCATCATTATGTTGTCTTCCAGAGTCAAATGTATTTATTTCCTAACCTATCGCACACAATATTTTACATACAGCAAGTTTTCAAAGGACCAAAGAGTTTGGTCTGCTTCATATTTTCATTTTTGCAGTGGAAAAAATATAGCAATACTGGTGTTGTCACAGCTCTATGTGCTACTGGACAGGCCCTGGTCACTGTGTTCAGCTACTTAGAGGCAGAGCTAGACAGGAAGCAGTAGTGAATAATGTTCTGACAGCTCAGGAGGAAAGGCCTTTCCTGTGGAGGGAGCATTACTCCTCTCTGCTTTG
Source organism: Salvelinus sp. IW2-2015 (assembly GCF_002910315.2). NCBI lineage: Eukaryota > Metazoa > Chordata > Actinopteri > Salmoniformes > Salmonidae > Salvelinus > Salvelinus sp. IW2-2015. The sequence goes on along the minus strand of NC_036856.1, from coordinate 34,743,745 downwards.
GCAGCAGATGCTTTTATAACAAGTGTTTGGACTGGAGATGTGGCTGTGGAGCGGAGCACAGAGAGGAGAGGATAAGGATACTGAGGGTAGGGAAAGGGAGGGGACGGGGATGGGGACGGGCAGTGACGTCTGGAGGTATTCTCAAGAGGTAACATGTCCAGGTGACCCGTTTGTGTGTGGAGCCACTGAGGTATGTGTGTGTGTGTGTGTGTGTAATATACAACAACATATGCCATTTATTAGCTGCTTTTTTTCCAAAGCGACTTAAAAACACTTATGGGTGGCCCCAACGGGAATCAAACCCATGACCCTTGGAACAAGCGCCTTGCTCTGAGCCACACAGGTCGTGTGTGTGTGTGTGTGTGTGTGTGTGTGTGTGTGTGTGTGTGTGTGTGTGTGTGTGTGTGTGTGTGTGTGTGTGTGTGTGTGTGTGTGTGTGTGTGTGTGTGTGTGTGTGTGTGTGTGTGTGAGAATGAAGAGACAGGCCACAGATGAGGAAGAACTCATTGTAGGGAAGAATAAGGTCTTTGTTGCTGTGAGGGACAATTATTCAGTAAGAGACCCAAAAGACCCAAAATGAACTTTCCCACAACAAAGGCACGCAGCAGGGACAGGAACTGGGCAGAGGAAGGGGACTGTCGTCTGGATTCATTGTCCTTCATTTGTCCCTTTTTATGCCCTCACACCTCTGTCCACTGCTATTACACCTCTCATTAACATACATACACATTAACTTCCACTTCATCACTCTAAGACACACACACGTACACACACATGCACCCCCCCTCCCTCAGCCCACCTAAAGTAAACCTTCTCTCATGATCTGTCTCAGATAAGTCAAACAGTGTTTAATGAGCGTGGCCTTGTGTAGGGGTAGAGGAACACAATTGCTTATTTTACAGGCAGCAGCGCTGGGAAAACCTTCCTTCTCCAGACTGACGGGCTAGCCTGTCTGCCTGCTAGGGTGTTAACGGTAGTATGGGTTCCTCTCACAGACACACAGGAAAAGTAAATGCCGTATTAGTCACGTGATASGAAGATAATGATTTAAAAGCACATTAAGTTGACATGTGCCTGTGACGCAGGCTTCCGTATGGATTGTCAGGCTGGTTATTTACAGTATGTCAGTCTGTTTGCCTTCCAGACTTTCTTTCTCTGTCTTTTTAGCTGTTTGTCTGTCAGTCTCCTTATATTTTGTATCACTGTCTCTCTCTCTAGTCTGTTCATCTGTTTGTGTATCTGTGAGTGTGTGTGAGCGAGTGTAGCGGGCGAGCTCCAATCACAGATTAGAGCCTTCTTGAACATGTGACCCTGGATTAGGAGGTCTCTCTTTCTCTCTTCTCAGACACACACACACACACACACACACGCAAGCATGCTCTCGCACACAATACACACAAACACACGCACACATATACACTGCAGAAACTCCTGATGATTATACTGTCTCTGACAGCAGTGTCAGGCCCAGAATTGCAGTGAGAGAATACCAAAACCACCAGGAACAGAGCCGAGTGAAAAAGAAAGAGAAATATCAAATCAATTGTTATTTATCACATGCACCGAATACAACAGGTGTGGACCTTACCGTGAAATGCTTACTGACAAGCCCTTAACCAACAATGCAGTTCAAGAAATAGAGTTAGGAAAATATTTACATAATAAACTAAAGTACAATTTAAAAAWATATATATAAGTAACACAAGAAAATGACATAACAATGACGAGGCTATATACAGGGGATAGCTGTAGGATTGGAGGGAGAGAGACAACAGAGCAAGAAACGGCGTGTCAGGAAAAGATGGGTAAACAGAGGAAGAGAGATGAAGGGACATAGGTAATCAGTCAGAAAGCTTAGAGATAAACAGAGCATGAGCATAAAAGAGGGAGACAGACAGGGACACTGATAGTGTGAGAGGAGGCGAGGGAGAGCGGCAGGGAGAGAGAGAGAAACAGAGAGAGAATGGGAGAGAGGGAGAGAGAAGGGAGAGACAGAGAGAGGGAGAACTCTGTGATCCCAGTGACCCCGGATGGCAGCCAGCTCAGGCCTCTATTTTGTTGAGTCACTGTCCTGCGTGTTACATCACTGGCCTATGCGACTCCTATTTGCTCGAACTCAGAAAGTCTAGACGGGATCTCAGAAAGAAATATGTAGTGCCCAAATAACTCTTTACAATCTCTACCAGTATACAGACTTTTAGCCCCGATTAGAACCCAAACAATGCCAGCCGTGATTCTGCCCGCAGCTCTGCCATCCTGTCACTCCAGCCATGTGCCAGAGTCCAGAGGCAACCAGCTTGTGCCAGCCTATTCCATCTGAGAATATCTGTTTTCACTCTTACTACCATGTTCTGTCTCTCTCCTCTCCTCCTCCTTTCCCCTGAGTGTTCTCCATTTCCTGTTGATATGGACATCTGCTCCGCTCCTTCCCTACTTCCGGTTTTGAGGAGGGAGAGATGTAGGGATGGGGTAAAGAAGGGGAGGGATGGGGTAAAGAAGAGGGGGATGCCTTGAGGGAAGTTGGAGTGATTTATTTTGGTCATGTTTTATTCATCTCTTCCCTCCATAACTAAATCAGCTGCTCCCACGTTGCCTATTAACTAAGGCTGTGTCTGTCTCTGGCCCTCTCTCAGCCCCACAATGTCTCTGACTGGATCCAAACACAGACATAATACACAGTCCACGGTTAGGTGTAATCCCAGGGGGCAATCTGATCTCACTTTGGCGCTTTGCCAGTTATGTGCAGTGTGTTACATTTCTAGGGAATTCAACCGCTGGTTAAAGAGGATTTTAGAGGGACTCATCTCCAGTATAGTACAGGTAATGCATAGTTTCAACTCTGCAGCGGTGGCATCCATTTTGATCTATAGAACCGTGTTTGTGTTGCTTTAACAGGATGGACGTATCCATTAGGTTTCACTGTGATGCTGGTATCAGTGCCAGAGCAGTAAAACAAAAAGCTGTCAAATAGGGCCATTTTTTCCCACTATTTGTCCTGTTTCACACATGTACAAGTATGTGGTGTGAAATGTTTTTTTTTGCATATCCCATTTTCCCTGAGATGGCCAGGAATGGAGACTAGTATGGGTGCAGGCAGTGACACAGGTCGTGTCTACACTTGACATTCACATGCGACTTCTGCTATCAGAATACGAAGGTCGCATTGAAAACACGGGTTTAGATGCACAAAAGTAGCTTTGTGGTCTGATTGTGTTCAGATCTGTCTGACCACTTCAGAAGGTGGTCAGGGATGCATTGTGTGCGGATTTCTCGTCTGTCTGGACGCAATCAGGCTACCGAAAGCGCATACAGTGGGCGAAGTCATCAGCACTCCTCCCACAAGTCTCCAGAAAACGTGTCTTTTTGGACCGAGAGGCACCTTTTCATTATGACGTTGGAGGAAATGCGTTCCTAACGTGTGAGGAACGTTTGCTTGCCTCATAAATGCTAGCTAATATTTAGAAAAAAAGCTAGAGTTATGCTAACCCATTTGCAATCTCTTTAGCATTGCTTGCTAGCTTTCTGGCTAGCTACAGAGGTTAGCTGGCTAGTTGGCTACAGTAGTTAGCTACTCCCATCAGTTGTTGTTGTGTTATCATATTTTGACTATTCCACCATTTGTGAAATGTTATCCAGACACAGAGGACCCGGTAGACAATTTTAAATGGAGGTGTGGATGCATGACGTGTTCAGAATTCCATGATCAGAACTCTATGATCAGAATACTAAAGCTGCATGAACTGTCAAGTCTAGACACGGTCACAGTGATGCAGCACCACGGCAACAGGAAGAGTAGAGATMAGGTTTTAGATGGAAACTGTGAGGATGGATGGAGGGGGATGGAGGTCAGCTGTGTTTGACATATGTGGGTGAGTGTGTGAGATGTATTTGTGTGTGGAATGCATATGTGGGTGTGTTTGCATTGTCTGTGTGTGTACATGTGTTGTGTGTGTGTAGTGTATGTGTGTGTACCTGTACTGTGTGTATGTGTATGTGTATGTACGTGTGTGTACATGTAGTGTATGTGTGTGTATGTGTGTGTACACGTAGTGTATGTGTGTGTACATGTAGTGTATGTGTGTGCATGTAGTGTATGTGTGTGTACACGTAGTGTATGTGTGTGTACATGTAGTGTATGTCTGTGTACACGTAGTGTATGTGTGTGTGTACACGTAGTGTATGTGTGTGTGTACACGTAGTGTATGTATGTGTACGTGTAGTGTGTGTGTATGTGTGTGTGTGTACACGTAGTGTATGTGTGTGTACACGTAGTGTATGTGTGTGTACACGTAGTGTATGTGTGTGTGTACACGTAGTGAATGTGTGTGTATATGTGTGTATGAGACAAGAAATATAGTATATCAGACAGCTGTGACTGAGCGGTAGCTGAATGTGTAATATTTTGCAGGGTAGTAGGCGGTGTGTGTGTCTGCATGCATGTGTGTGTTTGCACATGTGTGCCTGCGTGTGAAGGCCTGAGGGAAAAACTCTGGCTTAGAGGAGTCCTTCTAACCATGCTGGTTCATCAGTCCACAGTCTGAGACACTGTTGATGATCTGGATCTCATCTCTCCCCTAGTTATCTCTCCGGGGAAGTTTGGTCCTCTTCCAAAGCAAAGGAGAGGAGCGAGTAATTCAATTTTTGGACAGCTTTGACCTTTTGTGAGACAGTTATTTAGTATGGTTATGTCCAATTAGGATTTCCTCGGCAGCTCGGTCCCTGCTGGAACTACGTCACTGGTAATTGATTTGATAATTACACACACAAATGATATTTCGTTATACATGATGCTGTCCATTAGATATAAATGAATAGCTGTAATGCATTTGAGTCAGTGGTTTTGTAGCTGCACTTGTATCTTTGGGATACTAATTTAGCATGGCAAAGATGCTTGCTAAGATGTCAGGCCAGATATAGCAGCACTTTACTTGTATCTTTGGGATACTAATTTAGCATGGCAAAGATGCTTGCTAAGATGTCAGGCCAGATATAGCAGCACTTTACTTTTATCTTTTGAATACTAATTTAACATGGCAAAGATGCTTGCTAAGATGTCAGGCCAGATATAGCAACACTTTACTTTGACTGGATCACTGAGTGAGTAACACCTAATCACCTCCGATTTACCTTAGTGTGTTTTGTGTGCTTCTCTTTGGGGGTTAATAGTGGGACTGCACCTGTGTGTGTGTGTGTGTGTGTGTGTGTGTGTGTGTGTGTGTGTGTGTGTGTGTGTGTGTGTGTGTGTGTGTGTGTGTGTGTGTGTGTGTGTGTGTGTGTGTGTGTGTGTGTGTGTGTGTGTGTGTGTGTGTGTGTGTGTGTGTGTGTGTGTGTGTGTGTGTGTGTGTGTGTGTGGTCTAGTCCAGGGGTTCCCAAACTTTTTGGGGCTCAGGTCCTAGGAAAGACCACTTTTTAAAGGCATCCGAGCACATTTAGCAGTTCTAATGCTAATTTCCGTCAACTCTACACATTTTCCCATGGGGAACAGAGACAATTTAGCAGTTTTAAAGCTTAAAGTACAGTGCATTTATGTTAAAAAATACAGGAAGTATTGAGTTGAAAACCGGGTCATTGATGGAGTACTGTGGATCCCTGTGAACCTCCCAGGCCCTGTTGTGCATCAAGGGTATATTGTAGATGAATAATATTCCATTGTCATGATTGTATTGTATTGCACCCTCTAACTTCTTCCACAGAGCCTTGGCCTCATTTAATCTATTATTGCTAGGAATGTTTTTTTTGTGAGATGTCAGAGATTGTGTGATGTGTTCTGGCCTTGGTCTGGAGTCTTGATGTGTTGGTCTTGACATGCTTTATGTGACATGATGACAGACGAGGTCAGAGTCTTTTTACTAAAAAATGAACGATAGCTCATTTGATAATGTTTCTGGATAGGTTACGATGACGTCAGACACTCACCTAGTCTCCTTGGACAATGGACATACAGACATAGCTATCCCTGGATGCTCTTCTCTCCCTCCCTGCAGCATCTGACTGCCTGGCAGAATAGCAGTCATTCTCAGTGAATCTCGGTTTTACAGCCAGAGGAAGGAGTGTTTGATGTTGTTGTGTTTGAGGTTTATATGAGCCTTGAAGACAACCTCACCGCACCGCAGAGCCTGACGTCTTTCAAGACTTTTATTTTGTCAAAAGAAAATCCCACTGGCTGTTAACTATGGAGGAAGACAAGCAGCCACATTTCATCTTAGAATCTATGTCGATTGTGGAAACGTACAAGGACTATATAGTATTACATAGTATACTGTTGAAATGGCAGCCATCGTTGTGACAACGTTGCCACTTTCTGTGTAACCAAAATTAATACAGAGGACATTTGTATTAATGTCTTAGAATAAGCAAATCCATTTTAATTTGATTTCTTTGACATGAAAGTCCATATTATGTAGAAAGACTTTTAAAAGTGTTCAATGAAACATTTGATCTTAAGGTACTACTGAGGAAGTTACTTCTTCAACACAGAGATGGGAAAGGGAGAAGGGTAGGTTAGCCTGTCGAGTCGAAGCCCCAGGCTGTCTCAGCCCTTTGTGCTGCCCTGGTGTACAGCTGTGCTCGGTGTGTTTCGCCCTTTGAAAGTCATGTCAGTGGGGCTCAGAGCGTACGTGTCCCCTGCCCACAACCAGTTTCTTCTTATAAGACGGCTGTTTGATGTAGGGCTGCTAAGATTCTCACTCCATTTTGCGTCTGTTTTGTAGTTGAAATGAAAACAGTGCTTTTGATATGTTCTTTATCTGGTGCTTGATAGGTGATGGCCAAGCAGACACTTTCCCTGGGATGCGTTTTTTATGACGGGATCAGAGCAGCAGCCTATGGTTACCACAGGGCTGGGTGGGGGTGTGAGTGAGACAAATTGGTGGTGTGTGTTTCTTCAAGTGGTTCCAGAACTAGAGATTGCTTGTGGTTTCTCTCTCTCTTTCGTTCTTTCATTCTTCCTTCCTTCCCTTTGTAAACAGACCTCCTTAGTGGCTTGTGGATGGGATGGTGGTTGATGAGAAGAATTTTAAGGTTGGTTTAAATAGACCCTCTGGTTAGAAGGGCCTGACAGTACATTCCCCTCCCTGATCAACCTGTAATCCCTATATGGAGGGGGCAGGAGATCAGGACTGCCTTGGACACACTGATTAGAGAGAGGGATGTAGGGAAGAGAAATCCAAAGTAATTCCTAACAGCTTTGAGCCTTTAGCAGTCAGATCTCCCTATCGGTCTGGAGGGAGGGAGAGATCCCAATTTAAGATCTGACAAAAAGTACTTAATCAGTTATATAGAACCCATTGCCCTCTATGGTTGTGAGGTCTAGGATCCACTCCCCAACCAAGAATTCACAAAATGGGACAAACACCCGATTGAGACTCATGCAGAATTTGGCAAAAATATACTTTGTGTACAACGCAAAACCCCAAACAATCCATGCAGAGCAGAATTATGACTATACCCACTAGTTATCAAAATCCAGAAAAGAGATGTTAAATTCTACAACCACCTAAAAGGAAGCAATGCCCACACATTCCACCACAAAGCCCTCACCTACAGAGAGATTAACCTAGCGAAGAGTCCGCTCACAAATACACAGACCCCACAGAGCCCCAGGACAGCAACACAATTAGAGACAACCAAATCATGAGAAAACAAAAAGATGGAAAGAATTAGCTTTCCAATTTGCTGAGTTTTTTTGTTATCTGGCCCTAAACAGAGAGTACAACATTAAGAAAACTCAGTGAGCATAGGCTTCCTATTGAGAGAGGACACCATAGGCAGACCTGGCGCTCAAGAGAAGACAGGCTATGTGCACACTGCCCACAAAAATGAAACTGAGCTGCACTTCCTAACGTCCTGCCAAATATACAGTATGACCACATTAGAGACACATATTTCCCACAGATCACAAAGAGTTTGAAAACAAATCAAACATTGATAAACTCTCATATCTGTTAGGAGAAATACCGCAGTGGGCAATCAAAGCAGCAAGATGTGTGGCCCGTTGCCATGAGAAAAGGGCTACCAATGGAGCACAAACAACATTGTAAATACCACCTATATTTATGTTTATTTATTTCCCCCTACTATTCCCACTAGAACTATTTGCACATGGCTAAAACACTGTACATAATTGATGATGTTCTCACTTTTGTTTATTTCACTTGCTTTGGCAATGTAAACACATTTCCCATGCCAAAGAATCCCCGTGAGGGAGAGAGACCTTTTAAAGATGAAGTTGTTTCCTTGCTGAGTCGGCCATTTAAAATCACTGCCGTATGCTGTCACATCTCTGTGACTCCTCAGCATAGTGAGGCTTACAAATTTCCTGTCCCCCCAGGGAGCTGAGAAGGAACATGATCCTCATTCATCTCAGCTACTGATTCACATTAGCTGCTCCTCCGTAATATTTCATCTGAACAAGAGCTGTTGAGGACAATGTGTCTCAGCCTTCTARTCTCATGAAGTCTATCTCCATGAGCGTTCTATTCTGACCAATAAAACATCTCGCAAGGCAGCTGCAAGTGATGTGATTGGTCGAGCTGTGCGTAGTCAGAGGGCAACTGTGTGTGGAGACTGATGACTGGTGTGAAAGCTTGGGCCACTCTCTCTTCCTGTATCTGCCATCTCTCTCACTCTTTTCTTTCTCTTCTCCTGTCTCCTTCTCCCTCCTACTCTCACTGGCTAGCAGTACATGTCCAGGACCGCACAGCGCACACACACAGCTTGTTGGTTTGCTAGACAGGTCTCTCTCTCTCTTTCTCTCTCTTTCTCACTCACTCACTGACTTGTTAGCCCTTCATCCACTAAATGTCTCCTTGTCTGGATCTGATTCAGGTCTGAGGTGGTCTCTCTCCAACAAGTCCAGGCTGTGAGGTCTGATCATGTGTTTCTATAAAGGCTGCTCATGTTAGTGTTGAGAACAATGCTTCCTCAGCCTCTCTTCCATAGTATAATGTGAATGGGAATGGATGCAGTGCTGATCTATTGGGAGAGGAGAGTGTCATGTCTTTGGCATCATTAAACTGAAGACTGTTAGTTTATCAAATCAATTCTCTGTAATTATTATTACATGATTAACTAATCAGGTAAATGTAATTAACTAGGAAGTTGGGGCACCAAGGAAAATATTCAGATTACAAAGTTATAATTTTCCTAATATAACTTTCAGATATGTTAATATCTGATCAATTAGTCTTCTAATTATTGAGTTATTCTTTACCTCACGTTAGTCTCATTCCAAACGTCGTAAATTGTTGGTTATCTGCACGAACCCAGTCTTCACTATGAATCCATACATCAATTGTCTCAATAATTTATTTATTAAATAACTAAATAATCACAGAAATGCACACACAAACAAAGTAGATATGGTTACAAGGAAATGGTAGGGGATGTGCACTAGTGGGCTAAACCGGCATGGCTGCTAGGTAGACAAAGGGACTGAGAAGGGCGCGAAAGATTAAAGACACTACACAGTTGATAATTCTAACAATTGAAATGCTAATCCTTTGCACATGAACTCTCACTCATTCAGGAATAATTGCAATCAATATATATATTTACGCTCAGTGTGTCGTCGTGATCTCTGTTGGAAAGTTCYTTTCTGTTGGAGAGTTTGTCCACACTCTCTCTTCCGTGGTTAGAATGGATAGTTCAGAGTCCCATTCAGAAATGTTTTTATAGAATAGATGTTTCAGCGGTTGTCGGCCTTCGCATTCAATGGTATAGAATTCCTAGCTGCAGATTAGTAATTAGTATCAAAGATTTGCTCTTATTCTGTCGGATCGATAGTCTCAGATTTTAACCACGTGGTATGGTTAAAAGATTCAGCAATCTGGTCTGGTCTCAAACCATAGCCCTCTCGTGGTAATAGAGGTAAGRTGGTCTGAAGGGAATCCCTCCAGGTGGGGGTTATATTCGTAACAGTAGAAAGGGGCTGTCCCATGACGCCAGATCAATGTCTGTGCTCATGGGGCGGGCCAATGATTTAGTTAAACTTTAAAGGGAATTGGATTCTCTTTCATTAAACAGTTTAAAATCACATTACGTAATTTCACAAATAGTTTATTTTAAATAGTTCAAATAGTTCATTCATTTTATACAACAATTAGATGCAAGCCTCACAACTGAGACTCTTGTATAAGCAGAGTTATGGTAATGTGGCTGTATTGTCTCTCATGAGTTTCACAAACATTAAACGAAATGGACCGGTCGTAGCTGGATTCTCCCCCGACCGTGTACACATTCTCCAAAACATGGACATTGTTCAGTTCTCAAGTTCTGTGATGTGGAAGAGGTTCCTTTGTTGTCCTATGAAACTCACTTTCTCTATACTCCTCTTGGAATGTATGACCTGCCTAACAGAGCCTGGGTGTAGGGGGAAGAGAAAGAGGTGGTGAGAGAGAGAGGGGAATGGTGCTCGCTGTACCCAAAGAGGGCCACGTCATGACAAGAGCGATGTATGGGCTCATCTCAGCAGCAGAGCCAGTCTATGGGAGGGCAATTTATTAATTATACCATTCTGGAGGGTCTGGAGAGGGCTTACAGAGTCAGATACTATATCAAGGTACACACACACCACGAACACCCACAATATTACTTCCACTCAGCTCCTATCACGTGAACACTTGTACGTGAAGACGGACAGACACAGAACAAGCGAGCGATGGTGGTAGTGGGATAGAGAGAAACAGAGATACGATCTGCTGTCTCCTTTGAAAAGCTCAGTGCCAACCAAATCCTCCTCATACTAATAAGACTAGGCTATGAGGAATGTTCCGTCCACTAAAGAGAGTAAATGGTATGTCCACACTGCCTAGAACAATAGCAGGGTTATATGGATCATCAGTCCTCTAACCGCAGTTATGATTCATGTGCTGTGTCACGGTAAAGAGGACATGGGGGTGCAGCCATTTAAGTGATTGGTTGGTTGGTGCTTTGGCAGGCACTGAGAGGATTTGGCTATCAGGGAAGAACACATCTCACAGATGCACTAGATGAAAAGGAGTATGTGGACACCTGCTCGTCGAACATCTCATTCCAAAATAATGGGCATTAATATGGAGTTGGTACCACCTTTGCTGCTATAACAGCCTCTACTCTTCTGGGAAGACTTTCCACTCGATCGTGTCTCATCGCTGCAACTCTCCAAAGGGCTTGGGAGGCAAAGGTCAAGTCATGCTTCTTAACACCTGCCCGCTTAACCCGGAAGCCAGCTGCACCAATATGTCGGAGGAAACACTGTTCAACTGACGACGAGGCCAGCTTGCAGGCGCCCGGCCCGCCACAAGGAGTCTCTAGAGCATGATGAACCAAGTAAAGCCCCTCCGGACCCGGACGAAGCTGTGCCAATTGTGTGCCGCCCTATGGAACTCCCGATTACGGCCGGTTGTGATACAGCCCGGGATCGAACCCGGGTCTGTAGTGATGCCTCTAGAACTGCGAAGCTAGGCCTTAAACTGCTGGGCCAATCAGGAGGCCCTCGACAAACCATTTCTGTATGGACCTCGCTTTGTGCACAGGGGCATTGTCATGAAAAACAACCTCAGACCATTAGTCCTCCTCCACCAAACCTTTAGTTGGTACTATGCATTGGGGCAGGTAGCGTTCTCCTGGCATCCGCAAGGTGTTGAAAGGACAGTCTCTCTGGGAGCCACTCACTGGAAGATAGAGGATTTATGTAAGCTTGGTTAAAGGATAGCTCAGCACTTAGTCAGGGGTTATTGGGATACTGTACATGGAGTAACTGGTTTTAAAATGGCAGTTTAGTTTGATGTGAACTAACTCGCCTTTTCACATTCAAAAGCGGGTAAATCTCAGTTGTACCATATGCTTTTCTACAATATTCTGTGCAGGTCCTTCCTGTCCTGTAGTTCCAGAGTTGGTTTAATCCACCTCCTCTTCCTGTTTATGAGCTTGGCTCAGATAGGCTAGAGATGGTCTATAATAGTCCCTGGGGTGGTGTGTATCAGTCTGTCCGACGCCATCTGAGGGAGTAGATTAACAGTGTCAGAAAGAACAGGACAATGGCGGACCACACCTCAACTCTATCGACCATTTAACTAACTGTATTTATGAAAGACACATTAACTGAAGACTCTTGTTAGTTTCTGAGTCATTGATTAGTAAAAGGCCTGTACTGATGAAAGTAAATAACCAAAGGGTTTATTGGCTATTTATTGGTTTATGTTCAGTGTGTTTAGGTCTTGTGTGTTTGTGTTTTCACCTTGGTACGGTTGACTGTAAGAGTCCACTGTAAGATCATGCCATTGCCACTCCTCTGCTCTGGCATCATGGGAATATCCAAGTTAGCTCTGTAAACACACTGTTTCATTGAAGCCCTTTCGCCTTGTTATTTCCATGAAAATGAGCGTGCCACCCTTKTGATAAAGCTTTTAACTAAATGTGGTTTTCAGAGTTTTATAATCATCATGCAGACATGAGGACATGGCTACATTGTTGTCCACAAGAGGAGTAGAATATCTCATCAGCTTCTCTGCATTGAAATTATTTTTCACAACATTAACTTTAGAGCTGGACCTGAATGGAGTTGATTAGTATTATTGTGTGAGGCTTTTAGCAGGAATATCATATCACTGATGTATATTAGCCATAATTGACCTATTCATTTTATTCAGCCTGTTTAGCATTATTGGTCTGAGCTCTTTTAGCTGGAATTGAAAGTGGATTTGACAATAAGATGAAGGCAGCTAACTATTTTATTCACTCACACAGGGGACTCAGGAATGACTATTTTATTCACTCACACAGGGGACTCAGGAATGACTATTTTATTCACTCACACAGGGATCAGGAATGACTATTTTATTCACTCACACAGGGGACTCAGGAATGACTATTTTATTCACTCACACAGGGGACTCAGGAATGACTATTTTATTCACTCACACAGGGGACTCAGGAATAGACTATTTTATTCACTCACACAGGGGACTCAGGAATGACTATTTTATTCACTCACACAGGGGACTCAGGAATGACTATTTTATTCACTCACACAGGGGACTTCAGGAATGCTATTTTATTCACTCACACAGGGACTCTGGAATTACTTCTATTCACTCACACAGAGGACTCTGGAATAACTTCTATTCACTCACACAGAGGACTCTGGAATGACTTCTATTACATCACATCAGAGGGACTCTGGAAAACTTCTATTCACTCACACAGAGGACTCTGGAATAACTTCTATTCATCACCACAGAGGACTCTGGAATAACTTTCTATTTCACTCACACAGAGGACTCTGGAAATGACTTCTATTTCACTCACACAGAGGACTCTGGAATAACTTCTATTCACTCACACAGAGGACTCTGGAATAACTTCTATTCACTCACACAGAGGACTCTGGAATGGCTTCTATTCACTCACACAGAGGACTGGAATGGCTTCTATTCACTCACACAGAGGACTCTGGAATGGCTTCTATTCACTCACACAGAGGACTCTGGAATGGCTTCTATTCACTCACACAGAGGACTCAGGAATGGCTTCTATTCACTCACACAGAGGACTCAGGAATGGCCCGGGTACCAAACCTTAACGGACATAAAGATTTAACACACATCTTTTTGCATCACATTATTCAACTCCGGTCAAGTACGGATCAGTTATGATTTGGTGTGTGTGAGTAAGGTGTTGTTTTGTGAGTGTGTTAATTGCTCCGTTCCGCTCAGCCCCAGACCACAGCAGGCCCTCGCATGCCTCCCTCTCATCCCATCCTCCCACCTGGTAGAAGAGCTAGCCTTGGACGGACAGACCGACCGACCCTCTGTCTTACTGACGGAGTTAAACACTAGTTGCTCCCGTCATCCCAGATGAATCGGTCCACTCATCTCCTCTCAGATGTACACGCTGTATGTTTTGCTGATATGCTTCCTAAGAATGATTTGTGGGGAAATGCTTTCACAATTCCTTTTCTATGAGTAGTGTGAAGGACCCTCGTGAGGATTCCCATCTAGCAGGTAATGTTCTCTTAACGTTTGTCTATGTTACTGCAATGTTGTGGAAGGTCCCTCGGGTGACGTAATCGTTTACTCTGGTCRCTGCAGTGCCCATTTAATACCTTATGTGGAGACATTTTTCACTTTATTTTCACGTAAATACCAGTACAGATGGGAGTGTATGCAATGTTCAGACATGTTCTACTCAGGTGGAGAGATTTTATTACTGGTGCACGAGCAGCGCAATCTGTGTGAAACACTTTCTGATGATTGGTCTATTCCATGAAAGGTTGATTGTGAACTACCGATGTCACTTCCATGACCCTCTGTCTACTCTGTCCAAGGCTGAGGGCTCTATAGGATCAATAAGGATGAACCTCTGTCTACTCTATCCAAGGCTGATGGATCTATAGGATCAGTAAAAAATGAACCTCTGTCTACTCTGTCTAAGGCTGAGGACTCTATAGGATCAATAAGGATGAACCTCTGTCTACTCTGTCCAAGGCTGAGGGCTCTATAGGATCANCTCTATAGGATCAATAAGGATGAACCTCTGTCTACTCTGTCCAAGGCTGAGGGCTCTATAGGATCAGGTGAGAGGGACAGACTGGCTAGAGGGAATCAGGAATTGACAACTCATCCTCTGGGGATCAACTAGGGGGTGCCTCACTGTATGGTCACTGTGTGTCTATCAGTGTGTTGTACCAGTGTGTGTTGTTATCTACAGTACCGTGTAAATTATAGCATACCTCATAAAGGTTTCACAGAGCTCAGACTGCTGGATGCTCATTATAGTACCAGCACTTACTGCTTACTGTTACTGGGCAATGGACACTTGGCATAGCTTACTATTAGTATGTGTATGGTGTACACAGGCACACGTTTAGTATGTGTGTTCTATTCTTGTATCTATTTGGATATTGTTCATGGATATGTACTGTACATGCATATTTGTTTGCTTGTTTGTCTGTTTACTGCTATTCGTCATATTGTGGACAGGGTGACATGTTTACTCAGCGTACAGTGAGCGTAAAGCAGCAACAGCTACCAAAATAAGACTATCTACTCTCTCCTTTTCTCTCTTCTTDCCTCTCCTCTCCTCTCTCCCCTCTCCATTTCCCTCCTCTCCCTTCTCCTCTCCTCTTCTCTCTTCTCTCTCCCCTCTCCTCTTCCCTCCACTCCTCTTCCCTCCTCCCCCCTTTCCTCTTCTCTCCTCTCCTCTCTCCTCGCTCCCCTCTCCTCTTCCCTCCTCTCCTCTCCTCTTCCCTCCTCACCCCTCTCCTCTTCTCTCCTCTCCTCTCTCCTCGCTCCCTTCTCCTTTTCCCTCTTCTCCTCTCCTCTTTCCTCCTCTCCTCTCTCCTTCTCCTCTCCCCTCCACTTTTAGCTCAACTGATTGTTAAGTATGACTTTCCAGTATTAGACAGAAGTGCTTATTTTTCTGCCCTTGTCTTTCTGCTGTGAATCTGGTGATTGAGCTCAGCCAAGAGCTGCTGCAGATGACATTCAATTGAAATGGACTGGTATTTATGCGGCTGTGGAAGAGGAAGGGTTTCCGCCTTTGAGTTGCTCTTTCTGATTTATATGCCGATTTGTTGTGAAAGGAGGAGGATGTGGTTGGAATAGTTGGGGATTAAATCTAAAATGCTGTAGACTGGATTTATACACCTAACCCATACTGTGCCTTGGTGCTGACCCATCTAACAGTCACAGATTTATAGGCCTAACCCATACTGTGCCTTGGTGCTGACCCATCCAACAGTCACAGATTTTATAGGCCTAACCCATTACTGTGCCTTGGTGCTGACCATCCAACAGTCACAGATGTATACACCTAACCCATACTGTGCCTTGGGTGCTGACCCATCCAACAGTCACAGATGTATAGGCCTAACCCATACTGTGCCTTGGTGCTGACCCATCCAACAGTCACAGATTGTATAGGCCGTAAACCCA